>NC_084801.1:46287540-46590570 GCF_963169125.1 Humulus lupulus | reverse complement strand
TGAGCGGTTTAGCGGAAAAGTCACGGTGGGGATTTATACCCGGCTCGGGGCGAGCCTTGGGGCATTTCTAGGAATTTAGGAAATATATTGGAGTCTATTTTGATATTGAGGAATATAATTAGTGACTAGTTAGGTGTCGGGAAGTAAGCAGTAACTATTAGAGACATTCGAGGAATTAGCGGGAATCAGGTGTAATGACCAAAATGCCCTTAAGATGTTTAAAAGCCTAGTTATAAGTGGGAGGGCAATATGGTCTTTTGGTGTTTAGAATCAGAGATAAGGGTCATATTGCTTTATGCCTTAGTGGATTGTGTAGAAGGTGTTGGAAGTCTGAAGTAAAGAAAAGAAAAGAAGGAAAAGGAAAGAAAGGAAAAAGCAAGAGACTTCTCTCTTGCACGATTTGGGCATTTCTTCATCAATTCTCTGGAAATTTGGAGCTAAAATTCAGAGAAATCTTAGGCTATGACTCAACACTAGGATCCTTGATTTGGCTTGGGGAATTGGCAGAGGTTACTCATCATTTGAAGTAAGGTCTTGAGGTTGATATTCAGTTCTTGGTTTGGTATTGAATTGGTTTTTCTAAGCAGAGTTTCTGTGGGAATACTAGGGAATTAAACCTAAGGGTTTGAGGAGGTGAAGGCTAAGCAAGTGTGGAAGACAACCTAGGCTGAGCTCATCCATCAAAGGTAAGAAACTCTAGCTTTACGCTTTGTGATTTCTATTGTTTTGCTGAGTTTTTGAGCTCTAGGTTCAGCCATGGTGGATTTTTTGTTTTGGAGTGCATGTGATTGAATTACTTGTGGTTAGGTTGTTTGGGATGAGTTGATAATGTTGGGAGGCTTGTTTTGAAGTTTGGTTGAGGTTTGATTGAGTTTTAGAAAGGTTTGGGTCGAGGAAATTCGAAGAGGAGAAAACTGGGTAGTGCCTCGCTGTGACTATCGTTGTAGTGCTAGCCTTAGGGCGCTACAGCGCTAGGCTTGGGCGTCTAGGAGCCTGATGGCTCTACTTGTAGCGTTGTAGGACCCACTTTAGGGAGTTGTAACGCTACCCTGCTCCCAGAAAGGGGTTTTTGGGTTATTTCTTAAGGTTTTTGCCCGAATGTTCAGGTTTGATTCCACCACTCCGTTTGGTGCAATTATGGCTTCCCGAGGGTCCCGAGGCTAGGTTCTTGAATTGAAGTTTGGATTTGGTTCTAACTTGTGACCATGAATAGGTGTACGCTAGGGCTCAGACGGGATTGTGCTTAAGGATCGAATTGAACAAAACTATCGAAATCTAATGGTAAGAAAACTGCACCCGATTATGTGTTTGTGATGGGAGTAAGAGCTCCCTATATCTGTATGATGTCATAGATGGTATTATGTCATGGGACATGTGATAAACTGCCTAAGGGTGTTGTAAATAATACTTGCGCACAGGGCGCGACTCAGCCACTGGTAGCTGAGGACAGCTTAATATTCACTGAGCTCGATTTAAGCGGGCCGGAGTCAGTGGGATAAATAGAGGGTGCAGCCTAAGTGCGTTAACCCTGGTTATCATATGTGAATTTATTATTGATATGAAATGATGTACTTGGTATGCTGAATGCTTGAATAACATGAATGTTTGGATTGTTGAGTACATGTTTATACTGTATGAGTTATCTGGTTGTTTGCTTGATGATTATGCTTTGTTATTATGTTTTCATGCTGGGCCTTGGCTCACGGGTGCTACATGGTGCAGGTAAAGGCAAGGGCAAGTTGGACTAGTCCTGAGATGGAGAGCTTCAGGGCTGAATGTACATAATTAGCTGATCGGCGGCCACTGCTGATTAGTCGGGTTCATGGGTATTTGGTTCTACTCGGAATATGCATCCATGAAGCTAAGTAGCTCGTGCCCCGCTGTGGCGTCTACTAACAAGTCCATCCTAGGAAGCGGGAAGCTATCCTTAGGGCAGGCCTTATTAAGGTTAGTAAAGTCCACACAAGTCCTCTACTTTCCGTTGGGCTTTGGGACTAACACTGGGTTTGATACCCATAGTGGGTAGAATGCCTCTCGGATAAACCCATTTTCCTTCAACTTGTCAACCTCCTTTTTTAGGGTCGCGTATCTCTCTGGGTCCAGCGCTCTCCTTTTTTGCTCACAGGCCTTGCTTTTGGGTCGATGTTCAGTTGGTGGCACATGACCGCTGGATCTATCCCTACCATGTCCTCGTGACTCCAGGCGAATACGTCGAGGTTGGCTTTTAAGAATTCTACCATCTTCTCCTTCACGTCACCCATAAGGTTTTTCCCTACCTTTAACTTTCTCAACGGCTCATTCATTACTATGACTTCTTCCAACTCTTTTACCAATTTGGCTCTAGGTTCCTCCGCGACTCGCGGGTCCAACTCGTGTTGGTTTGCGCCTTCTTGCACAATAATTTCCATATGCACCGAAGGCTTCGTGGCCATGCAGAGGGATGCGTTATAGCATTCCCTCGCTTCCTTCTGCTCTCCTTTCACACTTTCTATATGCCCCAGGAGTTGGGAATTTCATGGCTAAGTGGTACACAGAAGTTATCGCCTTCAATTCTCTTAGGGAGGGTCTCCCTAATACCGCATTGAAGGCTGAGGCGCAATCTACCACGACAAAGTTGGCCATTGCGGTAGTTTGTCTGGGTTGTTCTCCCATGGTGAGGGCTAACTTAATTTCCCCTAGGGGATGTATTGAATCTCCTGTAAATCCATACAGGGAGGTATTGCAGGGCTTCAGGTGCCAGATGTTCAATCCCGTCTTTTCCAAGGCAGGGAGATAAAGGATGTCTACAGAGCTTCCATTATCCACCAGGACCCGATGTACCCTCATGTTCGCAAGTTGGATGGTCAGCACCAATGGGTCATTATGAGGGAAATGTACACCCCATGCGTCTTCTTCAGTGAAGGTTATCGAGTCATTCTCACCCTTGAAACTCTTCGGGGGGCGTTGCTCCAAACTTAAGATGCATGGTGGTGGACTCCGTCTCGCCTCCCTGGCATATTTGTCTCACCCCTTCCTTGATTCGCCTCCGAATCCTAGCCCTCCAAAAATGGTCCTGACTTCTCCTTGTATCTCTGGGGCCACCTCTCGTGCCCGTGGCGAGGATACCCCTTCTTCTGGTCTTTGGTTCTCCTTGCGAACGTATCTGCCTAAATGTCCCCTGTGTATAAGCTCTTCGATTTCTATCTTCAAGTGATTGCATTCCGCGGTGGTATGGCCGATATCTTTATGATACTGGCAATATTGACTGGGGTCTCATTTTGACCGATCTTTTTTCATTGGTGGGGGCCTTCTGAAAGGGGCCTGGTTTTCGTTCGTGACAAAAATATGTTCCCTAGCATGGGTGAGGTCAGTATAGAAGGTGCAGGGGCCTTGTCTGCGCTCATCACTACGATGAGGCTTCCGAGGTCGATCATCTCTCGTTCCTTCATATACCCTCTTCTTCTTTGCACCACTTTGGCTTTCTCGGATTGAGGGTTTTGGTGGTGACTAGCCTTTTCCGGCCTTGAGGCTTTCATGACCATCCTCCACGCGAATATATTTATGCGCCTGCTCATAGAAGTCGTCCAAATCTGTGACCTCTCTCTTGAGCATGTTATCCCATAATTTTCTTTCTGGGCGTACTCAGGCTGTGATGGCCATTTTTAGCTCTCTACGAGTTAAGTTCCCCACCTTGGCTGCCTCCATATTGAACCGGTGGGTGTAGCTCTTTAGACTTTCACTTTCTCCTTGTTTTACATTAGCGAGGCTTGTGCCCGGCATTGTGTAATCACGCACGGCGTGATGTTGCTAAAGAAATTCATTAGAAAATTGTTGCCATGACCTGATGGACCCTGGTTGAATTCTTTTGAACCATTTGTACGCATATCCTTTCAAGATGATAGCAAAGCAACGACACCTGGCTCCGCTACTAATCCCCTTAACTTCATCAGATCGTTAAACACGCCTAGATGGTACTTTGGATCTGTATTCCCTTCATATGGGGTCATATGAGGCTCCTTGAAGTTGGCTGGGAGCCGGATGGCTTGGATCTCTTTAATGAAAGGGTGATTCATGGTCGAGCTAGTCCTCCAGATGCGGTGATGATCTTGCTCCGTAGGCTTCTCATTTCGATGTATAAGTCTTGTCTCCTCTTGTTTAAGGAGTCTTTCAATGTGGACAGGTTAGCATCTCGAATTCCTTTGCCTTCCCTGGGTGCCATAGGAGGGGTAGTCCTTTTATCCACCCTTTTCTTGTTGAGTTCCTCTCAAAAATCTGAGGGTGTTGTCCTTGAGGTGACTTCGACTTCGTTACGAGGGCCAGTGTTGTTCTTCTACTCTGGCCTCTGGGGCGGCTTTAGTGGTCTAGGACGTTCGCACTACTTCGTCCGAGGGGTGTTACTGGTGGAGAGTCGAGTCCTCCCATCCTCCATTGGGACTATGGTTTCTGCACCCTCTTGACCTCCCTCTTTTCTCTTAGGGGGAGTTATGTTTGATTTCCCTTGCAGCAGGCCATTTAGCACATCTTGCATGTTCTCTAAGGTGATTTCTAGCCTTTGGTTCTTACGGTGCAGTTCACGTATCTCCTCTTTGTAAAATCGAGATCTAGAACTCAAGGTTATGGAATGGACCCGAGGATGCTTTTCTGGTCTGCACGTCAACGGGCCCGGATCTTGCAGGCCAGAGTTCGGCACCTGTGGCGGCCTTGGAGGCAGGAACTCACCGGCATCCCTTGCTGGGGCAGCCGTTGGCCTTAGATGATCCTCCTCAGGTGGGACTACCAGGGATGAGGCTTCCCTTTCATCTCTGTGAACCTCAGGATCCTTTGGGGCCTCCACGTTTGTGGGTGGAGAAGGATCCGTCAAGATGGACCTCCACTTCTCGTGGCTCTCTCTATCATTTAGAACGTGGTGGCATTTCTTTCTTATCGGAATTAGCGGAAGAACAGTGGCTTGACACTTATTCTTCCCACAGACGGCGCCAAACTATTGACGGTGAGAACTTGTCAACGAAGTTAAGTTAGAAAAATCAAAGTCTATTACTTATCCATGAAGAACTTCAACTATATAATCAGAAACTTAGAAACTTAGAAAATAGTTGCAGAAGAAAAATGGGGAAAAAACTTGTATTCCTTTGTTGTCTCAAGCTACAGTGTTTTTTCCAACCCCCTTCAATGTGGAAGTGGGGTTCCCTTTATAGTAGGCTCTAATGGCCCGTGATACATTGTGGTCCAGGGGACCAGATGGTACACAAGTACATTGTCAAGAGAGTGGTCTCAGGGGTAGTGGTGTTGGCTCCTTTACAAGCATGGAATTTTGAGCATCTACAATAAAATATAATGAATTAAAACATATAATAAATACCATATTTTATTTGGTAAAGTAAACATGATGCATGAATGCAACATATAAAAACACATAAAAAATTATATTCTAATCCGCAATAAATTAATTTGAAAATTAATGGACCAGCCTTGGGGTAGGTCAGACTAACTCCAAATTAATTTTGAGACGAATCTCAATTTCATAAGTGAAAACTTATAAACGCCTTTTTGTCTTTTGACTTATCAACTACCGCTAGTTTGGTCAAGATGGACTAGCCATGCTCAAAAGCCTAGATACACCTCAAGAGTGTGCATTAGGGTCAATCAAACTTGAAATACATCACTAATTATATTCTTATAAGAGAAGTCAACTTTGAGATAAAATAAATATATTCGGATGCTTTTCCTTAGGGAGGCTGCAAACGAAGGCGACATGAGGTCCTTCCTATGCCTCTCGGTGTTCAACCAATAATGGAGACCATGAGACTTATTGTCATAACTCCCTCTCCCTATAATGACCCAAAATCGCTAATAAGGCTTAGGGGCCTTGATTAGTGTGCCAGGAGGGCATTAATGGAATAATTGTGATTTAAATGAGTTATTATATGATTAATAATGTTTATATGATAATTGATGATATCATGTGATATGTATATATATGTGATAAATGTGAGAACCACATTATTATGTGGTAGGTTTTTAGGGCACGACTCAAGACAATCCTAGGGTCAGATAGCGGGGGAAAAGTCACAACGGGGCTTAAGATGTGACTTTGGACAAGTCAGGGGTATTTTAGGTATCGGGTAGTGAATTGGACTATCGGGTTACGAAAATAAATATATGGAGATATATTTGAGGTTAGGATGTCTAGGCGGGAATATTGAGGGATTTTACTAATTTGGCCTCGGGGACGATTCCAGCACCCCGAGCCTCGGGATTACCTTAATGAGTAAGATAGATATAAGGAAGCCTTTAGAAAATATAAACCGACCTAAATTCTAATCAACTGGTTACTCTTACTCTCACTCAAGAAAAAACAAAGGGAACTAACTAGAAGCACTCAATGGAATTGGAGATTGGAGTTGAGGAATCACTGGAAGTTTAGAGGGATTCAAGAGTAATCTTGAGGCTTAGCTCAGTGAGTTAACCAGGACTGAATCAAGATCAAGGTAAGGGTTTAATTCATTTGTTTTTCCTGAAATTCAACTTAAAGCTTCAGCTGGATTATTGAGGGTATTACTCAATTGATGATTAGGGTGGAATTAAGCTGGGGAAATCCTTGGAATCAGCTGGATTTTGGCTAAGGGAAGAGTTCAATCAAGAAGGTAAGCTTTGTTTTATGAATTGATGATCTGAGTTGAGTTTTGACTGGTTATAACAGGGTGTTTGTGTTCTTAGAGCCTCAAAGATTGGAGGTGAATCTTCTATGGTTTATTGAGCTAAATTTCTGTTGAAATTGTGTAGCATGAGTTGGGAATATGTTGGGTGTTGAAGTAGGAAGCTTAGGGGTGGTTTTGGTTGAGGTTTTGGGCTTTAAAATAATGGGTTTTCTAGGCACGAAGGGAAGAGCCGCGACTCTATTCTAGAGCGCTGCGGCCCTAGGATCAAAAAGGGCCAAGGAGGCTCGGCCATGGGAGGGCATCGCGGCGCCCAAGGCAAGGGCCGCGGCACGTATCTTGTTCAGGATGGGCTTGGTTCTGTTTTGAGGCTAGGGCCGCGGCTAAGCTTCAAGGGCCGCAGCCCTTGGTTGCACTTGTAAGTTTTTGAGGGTTTTAGGCACGGGATGGTGGTCTAGTGTGCTCGGGATTGGTTTCATCACCGTGCTTGGTGGAATTCGGATTCCCAGGAGTTAGTTTTATAACCAGAAACCTATATTCAAGTATTAATGGAACCTTATACTTTGGTTGTGACTAGGTGATAAAGGCTTAGGCCCGGGAACGGATTGTGCTTAAGGGGCGCGGCTCGTAGTCAATAACTGTACAGACTAAAGGTAAGAAAACTGCACCTGGTTGAATATATGTGTCGGGACTAAGGACTCCTTATTGTAAACGCTTGAAAAGATAGTATTATGCCATGCAAGCCATTTAGTGATCCAACGGCCTAAGGGTGCACAGGGTTTCACTAGCACACAGGGCGCGGCTCGGCCACTGGTAGCCGAGGACAGCTTATTATGCACTGAGCTCGGTTTAAGCGGGCCGGAGTTAGTGGGTTAAACAGAGGGTGCGGCCTAAGTCATCGGCCCTGAATATTATGTGATATGAGTGTTATATGTGATAGATTGTGTTATCCAAAAAATTAGCATTGATGACGTGGCAAGTGATCCCTGGGCACGTGGCTGACACCTGGAAAAGTTCTGCTAGAGTATCGACCAGAAGACGCATTAGGAGCAGTAAGCATCCTGGTCTTACCTGCGACCAGTCTGGTCGATAGTTCCGCATACAAAGCAACATTAATGAGAAGATCTTTGTAAATCTCGAATTTAACTCACACAATCTCCTGAGTATCCCATAATTCAGGAAAGAATATCTGTAACAATCTTTTGTAATCCCCCTTGAGCCTATAAATAGCAAAAGATAGCTCAAGGAAAGGACTTTTTGGCTTTTGAATCATTTGAGACTATAGTAATTCTCCTAGTGATATTGTATTGTTCTTGAGAGGTTAGTGAAACTCATTGAACCCTTGTTCTTTGATCACTCCTTTGATTCTCATATCAATAACAATCTAAGTGGACGTAGGTTATTACCAGATCCTGGGGCCGAACCACTATAAAAATATCGTGTTGTTATTACTTTTTGTCATTACGTTTCTCTCTACACATCCATTCATATCAAGCATATTCTGACTCTGTGTCGGTTGGCCAAATCCTGGGTCAAAATTCTGGTGCTTTCATTGAGAGCTTGATTAATCATTGCTTAGAAAACTAATGGAGAAAACTGGAAGGAAAGCTGGACAGGCGGCCGCTGCTGCGCCATCAAATCCACCTCCTCCTCCCCCTGCAAGCGCGGCGGAGGATGAGCCACATCTGGACTTTGAGGAGGAAGAAATGGATGATGCAACGCTGAAGAGTACCCTGGGCGTGTTGTAGGAAGAGCTAGCTAATCTGAGAGCCAGTCAGGAGACTGCTGCCGGAGTTGTGGCACGGCAGTAGCAGGAGATTGAACGGCAACGCGCGGAACTAAGCGAAAGGCAGGCGGAGATGGACCGCCGCCAGAGTGAAGCCATGGCAGCCCTCGAGGCAGCCTTGCAGCTAGCAAGGAATCAGGCCACACCTACCTCGCAGCCTGACCAACCTGCGAATGGGCCACCCCAGAGGGGTCCTAATCCAAGCCCACCGATTCAGCCTTCAAGTCCACAAAGGCCCGAGCAGCCTCAAGCGCCCCATGACGACGTCCCACTGGACCCTGAGGCGCAGCCACTATCCCAGGCTGGTCGCGGAAATCCCCCGCAACAAAGGCAGAATAGGGTCAAGCATCAGCCTCGCAGTCCTAGACGTCGTAGGGGTGATGAGCAAAACATACCGAACAGATATCAATATCCCTCTGGTAACAGGAGGGACTCAGAATTAGGCTCTGCGATCCGAGGTCCCCCACGGCACGATGATGCACGGGGGCACCACGACCAGCGCAGGCCACCCTCTAACGCTCGGGACGTTTCAGCCAGGAATGGAAACCGAGGGAACAGCCGATCCCATAGCCAATCGAGGTTCAGAGATGGCCACGGATATAATGAGGTTGACTCAGGCAAGGGGAACGCTGGCCGAAGGAATGAAGAAAGAGGTAAAGGCAGGAGCCAGGTACCTCAAGATGACCAACCCAATAGATGGGATGCTGGGGGGCAGCCCAAACAAAATAATGTCTTCAACCGGCTCAGGGGTAGCGAGCAACGGCGAAGAGACGAGGATTTGCGTGACGTACTTAACGATTGCCGCGAGCGGCATGGCGAGAACGTCCCCCCAGCAACAGAGGCCACAGCGATTCCTGCCGCTATACAGGCCCAGATAGATGCCCTCAACCAAGCAATGCAACAGCTGGTCGGGGGAAGGACGTCTTACATCGACCACGATAGGAGGAAAGGCACTCCTTTCGTACAGAGGATAGCTAATGCCGAAACTCCAAGCAAGTTCAAAATGCCTACACTCCCGAACTTTGACGGGTATGGAGACCCAGTGTCTCATGTCAACAAGTTTGAAATTTAAATGGACATTCAGAAAGTGTCCGAAGACGCTCGGTGCAGGATCTTCCCTGCAACACTTTCTGAAGCTGCGCAAGAATGGTTTTTTAAGTTCCCTCTTGCAAGCATAGTTTCCTGAGAAATGTTCGTGAGGGAGTTTTACGGACAGTTCTATGCAGGTCGTGTGCATCCAACCAAAGCAAACCAGCTGGTCGAAATTCACCAGCAAGATGGGGAGTCAGTGAAGGACTACATCCAGCGCTTTATGCGAGCGGCGGCTGGAGCAAAAACGGTGGGGGACGAAGGCAAAATGATGGCTATTACCGCAAGGGTGAAACGTCGTTCTCCCCTCTGGAAAAGTCTCCTAAAGGAAGGAGTGAAAACTACCCAAGAATTTTTAGACCGAGCTGATCGCTACATCAAGCTCGAAGAAGCCATTGCTGATGATGGAAAGCCCTCAAGCAAGGATAAGAAGGCTTCCGAACCCGCCAATGGTTCCAAACCTAATGGCAACGGCAAAGGCAACGGGAACGGCAACCGCAATGGCAAGAATGGTGGAAAACGGCCGTATAATGAGCCTTCCACCTCCGACAACAAACGAGCCAAGGGTAATCGTTATGAACCTCGGTTCACTAACTACACTGCCCTCGTTGAGTCTCGGGGAGAGGTTTATCAGACCACAAGTTCTAGTGTGCCTTACAAAAAACCTGGCCCCATTCGGAAGGATATTTCGAAGAGAGACACTACCAAGTTCTGTCGTTATCATAACGACTACGGACATGACACCAATGAATGCAACCAGTTGAAAGACGAAATCGAGTTCCTTATTAGACAAGGACACTTGAGAAGATACGTACGGGCCTCGGGAAATTCCCAAGGAGAAGCTCCGGGTGGCAACGAGCAATCGCCCACGCGCCAACGCGCCAACGCTCGCCACTCTTACAGCCTGCCCCCGTGACTGGAACACTCTTAACCATCTGTGGAGGCCCGCACCTCGCGGGAAATAGCGGAAAGGCCAGGGAACGATATGCTCGGACTCTGCGCCACGACCAGGACATCGAGATGATGATTGTGGAGGACCGTGCACCAAAAAAGGCTCGGTCAGAGGAAGGTGAGATAACCTTCTCTGATGGCGACGCCCAACACGTCAGGTTCCCACATTCCGATCCGCTGGTCGTGGACATCCAGATGGCCAACATGATGGTGAAGAGAGTACTGGTCGATACAGGAAGTTCAGTGAATATCCTGTATAAATCAACACTGGAACGCATGAAATTGTCCGTTAAGGACTTGGAGCCCTGCAACCAAACGATATACGGCTTCTCTGGAGAAGAACTCGCACCCGCCGGATTGATCAAGCTCCCAGTAACGACGGGTACAACGCCTGTAACAAGGACATTACTCCCCACTTTTGTAGTGGTCGATTGTCCCTCGGTGTACAATGCCGTTATTGGAAGGCCCATAATGGTTGATCTGCGGGCCGTCATCTCTATGTGGCACTTGGCTATGAAGTTCCCAACAGACGCGAGGATAGGACGCGTGTTGGGAAACCAGAGGGAAGCCAGGGAGTGCTACAATGCCTCAATCACAAAGGCGAAGAGTGGAACGTCGAAGAGCGCTACCTCAGATAAGTTGCAGATGGCAGTTGATGCACAAGCCCAATCCGGTGATGGAGTCACCAAATAGGGTGTTTCCCAAAGTGAGGATAGAGATCTAGATCCTCGCTTTGGGGATTTTGAAGAGAATGTTGGACCCTTCGAGGACTTGGAGGAGGTCCAACTCGACAAAGAAGACCCGACCAGAGTCGTAAAGGTTGGGAAAAACTTAGAGCCTACCACGAAGAACGCACTGGTGGAATTTTTGCGAAAGAACCAGGAGGTTTTCGCCTGGTCACATAAATACATGGCTGGGATAGATCACGCAGTTATCAGCCATGTCCTGAATATAGACAAGACCTTTCCGCTCGTGCAACAAAAGAGAAGGTTGCTCGATAAAGATAGATCAAGAGCCTTAAAAGAAGAAGTCGAAAGACTAAAGGAGAATGGGTTCATCAGGGTGGCATTTTATCCATCGTGGGTCTCCAATCCAGTGCTGGTTCCCAAGCCTAACAGCAAGTGGCGGACCTGTGTGGATTTTACGGACCTCAATAAGGCCTGACCAAAAGACTGCTTCCCACTCCCAAGGATCGACTAGCTTGTCGATGCAACTGCAGGACACGAGATCCTCTCGTTCATGGATGCATATTCAGGCTACAACCAGATTAGCATGCACCCCCCTGACGAAGATCACACCAGCTTTCGGACCGATACGGGCTTATACTGTTACAAAGTAATGCCCTTTGGACTGAAAAACGCAGGTGCGACTTACCAACGGCTAGTCAACCACATGTTTAAGGAGCTCATCGGAGTAAACATGGAGGTATACGTGGACGACATGCTGGTAAAGTTTAAGAGGGCAGAAGGACATGTGAGGGATTTACAAGAGTGCTTTAGTGTATTGAACAAATACCAGATGAAGTTAAATCCCCTCAAATGTTCCTTCGGAGTTGGATCAGGGAAGTTTTTAGGGTTTATTGTAAATTCAAGGGGAATCGAGGCCAACCCCGACAAGATAAAAGCCCTGATCGACATGAAATCTCTAGAGAGGATCAAGGATGTACAAAGTTTAACTAGGAGAATCGCAGCCCTAAGTAGATTTATTTCAAAATCAACAGACAAGTGTGTCCCTTTTTTCAATCTACTTAGAGGAAATAAGAAGTTTGAATGGACGGGAGACTGCGAGCAAGCATTCCAGGCCTTGAAAGCCCATATGGCACAGCCTCCCATCTTATCAAAGCTAATTGAAGGAGAAACTTTGTTTATTTACCTGGCGATTACTGAAGTCGCTGCTAGCGCGGTACTAGTGCGAGAGGAGGAAGGTATACAAAAAGGAGTCTACTATGTCAGCAAGAGACTGATCGGGGCAGAATTAAGATACCCACCAATTGAGAGGTTAGCATACTGCTTGATCCTGGCCTCTAGGAAGCTACGCCCCTATTTTCAAGCCCATCCTATTACAGTTCTAACTGACCAGCCCCTTCGGCAAGTCCTCCAAAAACCAGAAGCGGCTGGATGATTATTAAAATGGGCAATCGAACTGGGGCAGTTCGATATAACTTATTCACCACGAGTAGCAGTTAAGGGACAAGTCTTGGTCGACCTTATTGTGGAATTCACCGAACTCCCAGACAGCGAGCAATGCGAACAGCCTGAAGCGCCCGAGCCTCAAGACAAAGCTCCTTCGTGGAAGCTATTCACGGATGGTTCATCCAACGAATCCCACGCTAGAGCGGGAGTGATATTGATAACGCCGGAAGGGCATCGATTTCACCGCGCCATCAGGTTCGACTTTACCGCGTCAAATAATGAAGCGGAATACGAAGCACTCCTCGCTGGTTTGAGAATGGCAAAGGATATGAGCATAAAGACGCTTGATATCTACAGTGATTCACAGCTGGTGGTGAATCAGATTCTGGGAGAATATCAAGCGCGAGGCTTGAAAATGGTGGCCTACTTAAATAAAACAAAAGACCTGCTAGCCCAGTTCACAAAGTACACCCTCCAACGAATCCCGTGAGATCAGAATTCAAACGCAGATGCCTTAGCCAAACTTGCGAGCGCGAAGGATGCTGACACTTTGAACATCGTGCCAGTAGAGAGACTGAGTGAGCCATGCATTCAAACAATCGAATCCAGTATGGAGATACGGATGGAAGATACATGGATGGCACCTTATTTGGAGTATCTGACAAATGGTACGCTACCAACAGATAGAAACAAAGCCAGAACTCTACAAAGGCGAGCCGCTAAGTACATACTGGTCGGAGGTGTTATGTACCGAAGAGGATATTCAATGCCACTACTCAGGTGCGTTACACCAGAAAAAGCTAAGGAACTCATGAAAGAGGTGCATGAAGGCTTATGTGGGGATCACGCTGGGGGGCAGAGTTTGGCAAAGAAGATTCTAAGGAAAGGCTACTTCTGGCCAACTATGAACGAGGATTCGATAGAGTTTGTACGAAGATGCGATAAATGTCAAAGATTCTCCAAGATTCCACGAACAGCTACAAATGAATTAAAACAAATGCAAAGTCCGTGGCCTTTTGTAGTATGGGGAATAGATTTGATTGGATCCCTACCTACAGGGAAAGGCGGAGTAAAGTACGCAGTCGTAGCAGTCGATTACTTCACCAAATGGGCCGAAGCTGAACCGCTCGCTACCATCACGACCAAGAAAATCCTTGACTTCGTTATCAAGAACATTGTCTGTCGATATGGTTTGCCTCGGAAGATAGTTTCAGACAACGGAACCCAGTTTGACAGAGATTTATTCACCGATTTCTGCGAAAGACATGGAGTCATTAAAAGCTTTTCTTCAGTTGCACACCCCCAGGCGAATGGGGAGGTCGAAGCCGTGAATAAAACTCTTAAAGACACCTTGAAGAAGAGGCTCAAAGAAGCTAAGGGAGCGTGGCCAGAGCAATTGCCTGAAGTCCTCTGGTCGTATAGAACGTCTCACCAAACAGCAACAGGACATACCCCATTTTCCTTGGCCTACGAATATGAGGCGATGTTGCCTGTCGAATTAGATCCCCCCTCACATCGACGTCTAACATACGACCAGGACCAGAACAGCCAACTGATGATGGAATCCCTAGACTCGATTGACGAAATACGGGAGAAGGCCCAACTCCGAGTTGCTGCATACCAACAAAAGTCGCCCGGTACTTTAACTCCAAAGTTAAAGAAAGAAAATTCAACGTCGGAGACTTGGTGCTACGACGAGTTTTCTTAAATACCCGCGACCCTACTGCTGGAGTGCTCGGACCTAGTTGGGAAGGACCTTACCAAATTGAAGAAGTCCTTCATCTGGGCACCTACAAACTTGCACGCTTAAACGGAGATCTCGTTCCACTCTATTGGAATGGAGAACACCTGCGCAAGTATTATCAGTGAACAGTCCTTTTTAAAGGACTGGCTTGTATTAATTTTTCTTTTTAAAAGTTTAGCAAAGAGGGTTAGCCACGCTATATGGCTAATCGCTCGTATATGTAAGATTCTATTTCAGAATCACTCGTAAAGACATGTTTAGTCCATTTTTAATACGAGATTATAAGGGACTGTGCGCAGCCAGTCATTCTTGCCAACCTTTGTGAATTTATATTTGCAAGTATTTGTTCATTACGTGTGTTGTTTTGCTGTATTACAAGTATTATTTTTACGCACGAACAGGAATGTTCGAACAGGTCATGGTCAAGGCAAGTGACCAAGGACCTAAAGCTCCTTGATCACTTGGGGGGCATATAAGGCACATCGATAGCAAAGCATACCATGAGGTATGTAAACACATGAACAAAATGAGTGAAAGCATGCTAAGGTACTTAGAGTATTTTTCAAAATTTATATTTTGTTAAATCATGCCAAAGTACTATGCTAAGTTCGGTCATACAGGCAAATGTTATAATAAATGAAAATATTGTAGCATCATGCAACCTTTTACACCGCAAGCATCACTGCTTGGATGTAACTGTTCAAATAAAAGAAAAATATTTACTGCCCGTGCAGTAAAGTTTAAAATGAAAATATTGTCTTTACATCACGACCCGTGGGTCGTGTAATCAAAAGGAAAGAAAAAATAATGGAAAAGCTCAAGAGGCATTTGGGGCCGAAGGGTCATTAGCAGCATTCTGGTTGACAGCATCCTCAACAGCCCCTTCTTCTTCAGCACCAGCCAGACTTAGGGAAGCAGGGATCCTCGCTCTTGCCTCCTCTTCAGCCAGTTGGACAGCTCAGCGAGCCAGCTCGGCAGCCCTTATATCCTCTGAAAGATAGCTGAAGTCGGCTCCCTGATTGTGTTTCTAGAAGTTGTAGAAACATCGGAGCGCCGTCCTCTTATACCTTTCCAGATTTTTGGAGTTATCGAGCTCCAACTGCTTTACTTTGCCCTCGAGAGTGGCGATGGCCTCGTCCTTGGGTTTAAGCACCTCTTCCAATCTTCTGATTTCACGAAGGTGGGTGCGGCTGGCATCCTGATAATCCTACCTCGACTTTATCGCGGCTTCCTTCACAGCTTCAGCCTCCGACAACTTTGTCACCGCAGCGTCCCTCTATTGGACCATCGCCTCCAACTCCTTGGCGTGCCTGGCCTGGCCTCTGCAGCCGAAAGCTCCTCGGCTGCCTTCACTTGGTACCCCTCAATGGCCTTTGCCCTAGCTTGCTCGATGGTGGCCTGGGTGCGGGTACGAGCAGTGGTGGCGGACAGCAAAGCCTGAAGACAAAGGATAAGAGTTAGAACCTGTGGCAAAGACTAAAAGACTAAAGCCAAAAAGGTTAAAGAAGTACTTACGCTGGCTATTTCGCTCAAGGTCCTGTTCAGGATCAGGTCGACCGTCATGTTTTCTGCCTCAACCATGGCATCCTTGACACGGTCATTTTTCCCGATGAACGCAATGCGGTCTTTTGCTACTCGTACGGCACGGCTCGAGAGTTTGGCCCCAAGGGCCTCTTCCTGCCTATCTTGTTCCCTGCTGGGTGCAGCCGGAGGAGGGTTCTTTGGAGTCGGATGAGGGATCTTTGGAGCGAGAGGAGTCTCTTTCTCGACAGGGGCCGGAGGATGAATAGAAGTTTGCCCAGTTGGCACGTCCCTGGAAGGGTCCTCTGTTCGACCTTTCTTGGTCGGTCTCTGGCTTGTTTCGCCAATTTGTCTCCGCGACGACTTCCTTCGGAGCTAAGGAACTTCTTCTTCCTCCTCAGCATTGTATAAATCAAAGACGTTGGGAGTGGCCATATCTGCACACAAGAAAAAACATGCAATGGGTAAAGATAAAGCAGATGAAGACTATCGATCAAAACGAAAAAGAAGGTCACAAAGTTAGTACCCGAGCTACAACTACTGGTCGGTATACTATTGACTCTAGTAGTCATACACTCATTATCTGGCATGAAGAACTCTGGCCCTAAATTTGGAGTATATGTAAAGTTGCCCTTCCCGTCAAACAAATGACAGGGAATTGGCAAGCTACTTAAAAGCAAAATAACTTTACCATTTTCATCAAAGGATTCCCCCAGGTCCACAACTGGCTCTTTGGCCTTTTGTTTCCCCTTGCCTTAGGGAGAAGAAGGCCTTTCTGCGGAAGGATTGCACGTGGGCTCCCTAATTGTAACCCCCGTTGGCCTCCTTCGAGGAGGGGACGCGGGAGGTTGCTGCTCGGGAACCCCCTCGGCAGTGGCATCGTCTACCACGGACCCTCTTGTTTCATGGCGAGGAGCCAGGAGGCCAGACAGCCTCAAGTTTTCATCGGTGACCAGGGACTTGACGCTTTTTTCTGCGTCTGTCATCCTGGCCAGTCTATTGGACCTCAACACCATTTCTGGTGTTGGGGTCGGACGTAACCATGGGCCTGAAAGAAAGATTACAGTTTGAGAAAAATGAAAGGAGACACCTTGATTAAAAGTATCGACCAGTCAAAGGCAAGCACTTACCTCCTCGAGCGAAGGCCAGGTTGTTGCTGGTTATGTCCGGTGTAAGGAAGTACTCCTTACTGTACTGCCCCACGTTCGATATATGCGTGGTGTCACTCAGGAACGTCCGGTTGGTCTCCTAGTGACAGAAGTGGAAGAAACCCGTTCCATATTGTTGCGGGTTGGATTTAAGGTCAAAGAGATAGTTGACCTCATGAGGGGTAGGTTCTGCCCATTTCTTGAGTTTATACAGGATATAGAGTGTGGCCAGCATTCTATATCCGTTTGGAGTAATTTGGAAGGGGGCGACACCGAAATAATTGGCCACCCCCTCATAAAAAGGATGTAGAGGGAGGTAAGCCCCCGCCTCTAAGTGATACCGAGACCAGGCACTATATACGCCCCCAGGGAGGTTAGCCCATTGGTCTACGGCGGGAATTGTAATGGAAACCCCTGTAAGAGGGTATTTCCTGAAGTAGTTAGCAACCATCCGCATGGTCACGGAGCTGGTCGGAGAAGTATACCACTTGACATCAGGCAAATTCTGATGGCGAGGGCGGGCCCTGGTTTGGATATTAGGGTCAGGAATAGGATTTTCTCGACCACTGATCGAGGGAGCCCTAGCCTGCGAATCAAGCTGGGGAGGAAGGTTTGGACTATTTTCAGACTCAGGTCTTTTCTTGCCTACGGATTTGGAACGGGCCATTTGAGGAGGAGAAGGACGAGGTCTAGTGGAGGATCGTGAGAAGGGAATCTCGTGGACTCGGTCGGCCGGTTGTTCTTCACCCTCGAGCAGCTGGGCGAGAAGGTCGTCGTCGATGGGCCGTTCACCTCCCCACAAATCTGGCATCAATGTCTGCAAACAAAAGAATGGGGAGGTGAGAATAAAGAATTTTTAAAAGCTTTTTAGAATAATGCTGGTCGAGTATGAAAGCCAAGCTTTTATACAACAGCATTCTAACAAAAAGCTAAGTGTTCCATACGAACAGTTTGAAAGACGGATCAAATGGTGAAAGTAAAAAGTTTTTCAAAAAAGCTTTTTCAACTCCCCTTAGGGCGGGAAAAACCTATTTTCCAACTAGCATAAAAGATCGAATTTTTACTTCGATCTTACGTCCTAAAAGTATGATCCTGACTATTAAACTAACTCGTAACCCCTTTTTGCCTACAAAACATTCTACTCACAAGCATCTCAAACCAGAAACAGATAAACTCATACAGTCAACATACAGAAGCATGCACCACGAAAAGTTGAAGCATAAGAATTCGAAAACTTACCAAGAAAATGATCGTGAAGATGGAAAAAGGGCCTTCGGAGAGCAAGGAACTCTCGGTCTGGGCCTTGGAAGTACAGAAGAAACGGTCTCCGGGGACGATTAAAGCTCTGGATTTTAGGGTTTCTTGTGAAGACAATGGCGTGCGTAAAAAGAAAAGGAGGATTTCGAAGGTATTATATAAGTTTGTCTGTGGCATTAAAAAGGTGTAATCATTAGTTTCCCTTTTTCAAAGTATGGGGAAGTGGAATGGCCATCGAATTATTTCTGGGGAACCGAAAAGACGTGATTGGACGGAAGTAGGTTACTTTTTCCAAGAACACACGAAGGGTTCTGACATGTAAGGCGGGGTTACCGAAGAGTCGTTCGTTCAAAAGTTTATTTATTGCTCGTGATAAATAAACTTGGGGGGCAAATGTTATCCAAAAAACTAGCATTGATGACGTGGCAAGTGATCCCTGGGCACGTGGCTGACACCTGGAAAAGTTCTGCTAGAGTATCGACCAAAAGACGCATTAGGAGCAGTAAGCAGCCTGGTCTTACCTACGACCAGTCTGGTCGATAGTTCCGCATACAAAGCAACATTAATGAGAAGATCTTTGTAAGTCCTGAATTTAACTCACACAATCTCCTGAGTATCCGATAATTCAGGAAAGAATATCTGTAACAATCTTTTGTAATCCCCCTTGAGCCTATAATTAGCAAAAGATAGCTCAAGGAAGGGACTTTTTGGCTTTTGAATCATTTGAGACTATAGTAATTCTCCTAGTGATGTTGTATTGTTCTTGAGAGGTTAGTGAAACTCATTGAACCCTTGTTCTTTGATCACTCCTTTGATTCTCATATCAATAACAATCTAAGTGGACGTAGGTTATTACCAGATCCTGGGGCCGAACCACTATAAAAATATCGTGTTGTTATTACTTTTTGTCATTACGTTTCTCTCTACACATCCATTCATATCAAGCATATTCTAACTCCGTGTCGGTTGGCCAAATCCTGGGTCAACAGATTGTATCTTGAATCTGATTGTATGTGCTGAATATCTGTTGTGAATTATCTGATGGGAATACATGCATAATGAGTTAATTGTCTGTTATCGTTGATTGAGTTGTTTAAGATGTTTTCTTGCTGGGCCTTGGCTCACGGGTGCTACGTGGTGCAGGTAAAGGTAAAGGCAAATTAGACCAGCCTTGACTGGAGAGCTCAGCGAGCAGAATGTACATAGCCAGGTGCTCGGCCGCCACGGTTGATATTTAGGCAAGGACGTGAAACCTGAAGACTGTTTGTTTTTCCTTAGTATGGCTAGTGAATACTCATGTACTTTTGGGAGTCTGTAAACTTATTCTAACTTTGTTTTTTTATGGGATCCCATGTTTACTATAGTTTAAATATATGAAATGAGTCTTTTGAGACCAAAACCTTTTTAACCCTAGCTCTTACATATTTAGTGACACGTTTTTGAAATATTGACTTGATTAGCGAGTCTTTTACCTTTATAAGTACACAGTGTAACGGTCTTGGCTATCCAGGGCGTTACACTCCCACTCACTATTTTTGAAAAAAAAATGTGTCTTTCACAAAATCAATATTTTTTAATTTAGTTGTAAAAATAAATTTAATTATTTTTACCAAATGATATTCTAATAATTACTAATTCAACTAAGCAAAAAACAAATTAATAAAAAATTGTGCCCTAAATTCTAATTTTAATTTTTCTTTAATTAAGAGAATTTAAATTTTATTTTAATAAAAAAATCTCATTAAAATCACAAATTAAGAAACTCTAAGTTTATTATTATATGAATTATCATATATAAACATATAACAAAACATAGGACGTTCCTAATAGCATGTTTCTACACGAATGTAATGCATGCTAATTGCATATTGTGTGGGTATATAAATGGCATGTTAAAATGCATGACAAAATATTAAACACTTTAATCATATTCAGGCATTTATAATAATTCAATAAAAGCGAGTTGGTAACTTTTGTGTATTTCTAGAAAAATTACAACACTTGCAAAAAATACATGAAAATGTAACCTAGACTAGCTGAGGCAATGCTACCATTTTTCATATCCATTTTGAATTATACAACTTTTTAATTATTTTAAACAACCTTTTAAAATAATTAAACTTTGGGTTTTAACACCCAATAGTTTCTAAGGGCCAATATGAATTTGGGTAATTTAATTCAAAAATAAAATTAAACAATTTAATTTTAATAAATTAAAATTAAGAATAATTTTAATTTTGGATATTTTAATTATTGAAGAGAATAATTAAAACATTTTTAATTAAGGAAAATAATCAATATTATTATAATTAAAGAACTTTCCAAATTAAAACCATTTTAATTCAATTTCAAATTTTTAATTAAATGAATAATTAAAATAATTTTTGTAACAGCACATTAGGGTTTGTATAACACACACCCTAGGTGTGTCACTAATGTGGGCGGCGACAAGGGGTCCGGTGGTGGAGGAGGGCACAGCTCGGGGTGGAGGCTGGCAGGGGCGCGTGGCCTGTGCGCAGGCGGACACGGCATGGGCGCACGGTAGCGCTCAGCGTGGGTGCAAGGGGCTCGGCTCGGGGCTCGGGCCATATCAGAATTTTATCCATAAATTTAAAATAAATTATTACAAAATTCCTATGCCCCAAATTTTGACTTACATTTTTTTATCTAGAAATTTTAAGAACAATTCCTAAACCTAAAAGCACCATTATAAACAACCCTTAAGAATCTATCATCATCAATATAAACATCCATATATTCAAATATATATCACATATAATATAAAAATGCACATAGTCTACCACATCAATTAATAATATGCAGAGATTAATGACTTGCCCTGATACCAATTGTTGGAAAAACAATCAGACTGCGCAGCGAATTGGCATGGTTGGCCCAGTTTACAAACAACAAAATTTTCCCATCTCTCATATAAACAGTTTATATGCTCAAGAAAATATCCACACAGGAACCATTAATATGCAATATCATTAATCATGCAACAAATATATAATTATACACATACTTATATATGTATATATATCATATGCACATGTTTACAAATATTCAAGAACAAAAATATTTACCTCTTGAAGCCTATCAAGTGTCTTTGAGTCTTTTCGTGTATATAACGATCTTCCTATCCAATGCTTTGAGTACTCAGACCACGATCTTCCAGAGTGTTCTCTACACCTCAAGATGTGTGTAGGCACATAGAGAACAAGGGTTTGTAATTTAGAAATCACAAGTTTATCTCAACACATGAGAACTTGGATTATGCCTTGAGAAAGGTTAGATTAATAGAAGAATATGACAATTTCTTGACTGACAAATTCTGAAACCTTTTCTAAATTACCACTCTCTTATTTCTAATTATCATATAATATATATTAGAGATTATATATTATCTTATTAATAATAATAATAATAATAATAATAATAATAATATAATAATAATACAATCATAATGATGATAGGAATTGATATAGGTAATATCTAACTTACCAAATTTGAAAAAAAAATTATTTTCAAATTATTAGTTAATTAGATAAATAAAATAAAAACAATATTGATACTTTATTAGTACTATCTTACACGCATGGCATAGTCCCTAGACTGTGGTATGTGTGTAGCAATATTCCATTTTAGGAAATATTGCATTTTTCTTATTTTCTTTTATTTATTTATTTAATTAAATCAATCATTCCCACAAAATATGGTATCCTCTTTTTAAGGAAAAGATCACAACCAGATTTCAATATTTAAATTTTAAATTCAAAATTCAAATTGATGATCATCATTATCATCATCTTTTTACAAATTAATAAATCAAAAACTATTTTGACTTACCAATTTTATTTTCTCCCACTCAAATAAAATAATTAATTTCAAAATTTTATTTATTTATTTATATATATTTCAAAATTCTATATTTAAATAAATGAATATATTTTTGAAAATTTAATAATTAATTACAAATTAATTATTCGACCTCAATTATCATATAATTATATATTTGATCCGAAGAACAAAACTCTTCTCAAATTTCCAAATTACAGTTTTACCCTTGTATCAACTCTTACCTTGATATAGTGTTCATAAAGCCACTCTGGGGACCTATGGACCTATAATATCAAGCTCCAATAAATATTAGATTATTAATCAAAGCTCTTTAATTTAATAATCATATTTATTAATCTCATGATTACTCCACTATAAATATGAGAATGAACTCTTGATAATTATAGACATATATTTACAAAGTACTTTACTAAAGAATAAACTGTCCATTTATATAATCATTACATACAATATTAATCCTATATTAATGGTTCATAATTAAAAGGGGATAAAATTACCGTTTTACTCTTTTTACTATATCTAGTTCCTAGTGTACCATTGACTTTACTAATGAAGGTTGTGTCACAACAAGTTTGCGACGTGAGCGCTCATAACCTTTTATGTTTCAAAAGTCAACCCAATAGGGAACCATTATTCAATCTATAAGAAGGTATAGATTCTATATCTGTTAAACTATGTCCCAAGTCATATATATCACTGAGTCCCCAAAACAATTATTCTTAGTCTGATCATTCTGACAAACCTTAATGCATGAATCAAATACTCATATGACATATATAGGAGTTCATAGTAACCTCAGGATTAAGGTCATTGTGTATATGATCAATGTTTGATGTGTTTGATTAATATTACAAAATGGTGTTTAAACAAGTATTAACAAATCACATCTGGTCCAGTTCTATATATCACTATATATAAAGTACATTCACTAAAGTGTCCTACTACACTAGTGACCCGAATCTAGGTCACTTGTATTCATAATACCAGCGAACTGTACTGTCAGTAATTAATCTAAAGATTCCATAAATTTTATTTTAATGCGAACTGTTTCAAGTTTATTATCTTAATCTCGATCCTCTCATACCAATATGAGATTAAGACCACATAGATAAACCTTGGAATTTTCTGATATTTACTTAATATGATCAGTATAATATCGGACACAGTCTATATATATAATAATTCAATTCAATTATTTATTTCATTTAAAATATTTGTCAACTACCATTACTTTGAGGGCACTATTCCCAACACCTACCTCCTTAGAATTGTCAATCTGAATCCAAAGCGACGCTCCTAAGCTTAACAATGATCCTAGAGTGATTTAGTCCAATTTTACTATCATGTTTTTCCTACTGCATCAAATGAGCAGATGATTATCATCATTGCATTCCTTATTCAAAATCGTGTCCAACGACATATATTATGACCACATTTAAAATTTCATGTTTTGGAACCTCACCCAAGCAGTGCACAGTAGCAATTGGTGGCAGCAATGAGTGGTGCACCGACAATGTCAACAAAGGGGCATGACATATATCAAAATGACCCCCTCGATGAGTACATCACAAATACACAACTCATTAGCCCAAACAATCGTCAGTATCACCGGAAAATGCTCTCAAAGGGGCAGAGATACCCAAAATCTCGTCGGAGAAAAATGGCAAGCTGACCAGAATTATTTAGTGGGCGATGTTCCTCTCTTCACGCGGGTTCCAAAGTTACCAACCATTCGCCGAGTGGTGGCCGGAGCTAGCAAAAAATGCGTTCAAAGTTTCACGGTGAAACTTCAGAGTTTTCATCTAGGCACGTCTCCACTCCGATGGCCCCCGAACTTTGGGGATGAGTTCGTTGCCAACCAGTAATGGTGTAGACCTGACACGTGGCTAAAATGGCGGTCTGATGGGTGGCTAAACTGGTCCTTGCTTTGGGTTGTTGTAGAGAGAAAAGGAAGGAAAGAAAAGAAAAAAAAATGAAAAGTAGAAGAAGAAAGAAGAAAGGTTGGGGAGGGAGAAGAAAAAGGAAAAAAATCGAATACAAAATGAAGTTGGTCCCACTACTTATATATTAAAATATTTTTTTTCTTTTTTACTTTTCAACCTAAAAAGTCCTCATGTTTCAACCTGAACCAATGCTTAAAGACATTTCTTGTAGTCAACTATACCATACACATTTAGTCGAGCAATTTTGTAATAATTAATATTTTTTTTAATAACTGAGCAAACTTAGTCAACCGATCATCAATCATCCAACAACATCATGCCTTAAAAAGCATCAAGGCAAACCATTCACCAAATTTATAGTGATCTTGACCCATTTCCATTTAAGAATAACAAATGGCTGAAGCAAACTCGAGTATCTCTGGTTCTCAACATTAACCTACTCGCACCCGTATACTTGGCGACAAGGCTGGCTATATTTTTTTCATGCCTTTTTACCAGTGTCGTGCCTTCTATTCTTAGTACATCTTTAAACTTTCAGCATGCACGAAAAACTTAGACCTATGGCCTCGATCATACACTACAACAATTTTTACTTATAATGACTCTCTATAATGACTTACACAAATGGTGTAAGACATTAAAAGTATTCATGGACATTTTAAGTCTAAGGGTGTAAGTCATTAAAAGTTCTTGTTTATGACTAAGTGGGTAAGTCATTAAAAGTAGTGGGAGATGTTATTTAGAATAAATTAAAAAATGGGAATAAAATAATTAATTTATATATAAATACCAAACATTGGGAGACCTCTAACGTCTCCCCTGGGAAGACGTGCCACTTCGGATGTCTTCCCAGTGGAGACGTTAGATGTATGCACGTCTTCCCAAGGGAGACGTTAGAGGCCTCCCATATATATAACCCTCTTATACCTTCTTCTACCCCAAGCCACACGAACCAAACGCGGAGGATAGTGATTTTGGGTGATTCCTAGTGCGTTTTTTGGCTCTTTAAGTTCCGATTTTGGTTGATTTTCATCTCTAAATATTAATTTCAAGTATGTTTTTAAGATTTAATTAATGTATAATAGTTAGAATAATTTTTTATGTTTATTTTATTTAATTATAGTGGGTTAATATTGGGATTTTAGGGTTTTTTTATGTTGCGGTTTTGGGTGATCTTGGCTCGATTTCAAGCAGATTTGAGGTGTGATTTCAATGTTAAAACAATGTATTATAGGTAGAATGATAGAAATAATCATTTTTGTGCATTTTTTTTTATATGATTTGTGTGTTTATTAGAAATATTTGTTAAAAGTTTGAAAATTAATTTTAATGAAGATTTGAGATACACAATTGGGATTTTAATAGTTGATAGCACATTATTTACTATTTTTTATTTTTTTTACTATTTAATCTGAAATTGTAGATTTTTTTAATTAATTTTTTAGGTTAATTAAGTATATACATATATATATGTCTAAAATAAGGAAAATCATTTAATTTTAATTTTACGTACTAAAATGAATATATAGATATAAATATTTCAAGTATATATGTTTATGATTTTTTTTTCTATTTATATTATTATTTAATTCAAAAATTATATATATTTGTATATATATTTTAAATATTTTATTAACATTGAAGCATGTTGATTATATATATTATGTTTTATTTATTTATTTAGTAATTTATTTATTTATTAATTAATTTCATTTTGTAGGTTGTGGTTTTAACTAGATATATTTTTGCCTTAAAATTTCTATTTCAAGCACACATTTGAGGTTTTTAAGTTTCTAAAATTGCAGGAATAAGTTATTGTTAATCCAATTATTTAGCGATATTTTTTTAGTAATCTTTTATTTATTAATTAATTTAATGTTGTAGGTTGTGAATGTAATAACAAAGTGCATTGCAATGTGAAGTAAATTTGCTAGCTAGGACTATTAATTGCAAGAGGTACGTACATTATCTTATTTCTTGTTTAGTATTATTAAATTTTTGTTAGAGGAGCTTGAATATCTTAAATATTCATCCATAGTGAAGTAGGTTCTGAGATTAAAATTGTGCGTTGCAGTGATAACAGAAGGTTAAGAACTGTGTGTTTTAGTGAAGTAGGTTCTAGAAAATTTGTTTGTGTACTGCGGAGCTATAAGGAAGAAACGTATTGTGTGTTATTTGAATTGTTTGACTTGTTGTTAACAGATGGTTAGATCACTATTATAGGGAAAATGCTGCCCTATTTTGTCTAGAATTATGTATTCTATTATTATATTTGAATTGTGTTGTGCTTATTTGATTGGATTTGATTAGATTGACAGATGGCTAGGTTACTAATACAGAAGAAATGCTGCCTAAATTTTCATATGCTTGGTCGTACCCTTATTTAGTTTTGTTTGTTTAATTTTTCATAGACATAGGAGAAGATATGGATAGAAAATGGATGTCAACGAATAGGTTATCCGTGGAACATAAAAACGAGGTTGATTTATTCTTAAGATTTTGTTTGAAAAATGTGAAAGACCTAAAATTTACTTCTTGCCCATGTGTTACATGTGGAAATGTAAGGAAAATAGATCTTAGTAAAGATCAAACAACACTTATTTTTCAATGGAATAAAAAGTAATATATCCAATATACAATATTACTTCTCGTTGGGATGACAATGACTGTGTCAATCCAGGCATAGATGAGGATGTATTCGGTCAAGATATTTCAAGTCTTTACGTTTGCAAAGAGAACGTACTTCAATTTATTCGAATGGAAAAGTTTGGAAATTATGAAACCGAAAGTAAGTAACTACGACTTTAATTATTTTGAAAATCTATACTTGAATTTTACTAATATTCTTTATTTAAATATTAGTGTCCACACCAACCAGACAATGTGGCATGTAGATATTGTAAGGAGGATGTTGAAGGATTACATTCACGACCTGGACGTTACTTGAAGAAAGAGGTATATATATATATATCAATTTATACAAAATTAACAATTTATTTATTATTAAAGTATATATAATCAAATAATAATAATTAACTAATATATTTTACTTTTTATTTTTTGTAGCTAAACAATATGACATATACACTAGCACAAATTAATGAAATGTGACAACACTGGACGAACCATATTCTATTGATAGTTCAAAGTCATCGTCTCACATATTAGGTTTTTGTTTTTGTTTACTTTTTCTTTCATACTATATGTCTATCTAGCTAGTGTAATATTTGTTAATTTTGTATGTTTAACAACAAATATTACATTTTTGTATATTTATCAAGCAAAGACATATTATATACACATTTTAGTTTTATTAATGAAAATTCACAATTTAAATTTGCATATAATTTATATTTTTTAACTAATATATTTAACTCTATTTCAAAAAATTAATATATTTAATTCAATTAATTAATATACTGAAAATAGTTATTTAATTATTATTGTTATTTTTTAAAATATATAAAAACCAATGATGACTCCAAGGGGGAGACTTTGTAGACATTCAACGTCTCCCCCTCGGAGTCATCATAGGGTACCTACAACGTCTCCCAGGGGATGTTAAATGTCTACAAAGTCCCCCATGGGAGTCATCGTAGGGTCACTTATGATGGCTCCTTCAACAACGTCTCCCCTAGGGGGAGACATTAAATGTCTACAATGTCTCCTCCATTTAGCCATTAAATGTCTACAATGTCTCCCCCATTTAGCCATTAAATGCATTTGGGCAATGGACTGACCTACCTCCGTGGTTGATAGCGTACCTCGAGGCAGGGAGGTAGAGCTAGAGGAGGATCCCGAGAAGCCGGACAAGGATACCGACATAAGCTAGATAACCTAGATTAGGGTATGATGTGAGTGTCTTGTTGATACTTTTTATAAAGACTTCGCAAACCTACTAGGTTGTAGTACTTTTGTATAGTTGTAGCAGGCGGACGTAGAAACCCAACGTGTAGCTAGGGTTCTCTTGTGTATTTATTGTTCTGCTAACTTAAACTTTATGGCATGATCTGTCATGATCATTTTGTATCGCTCGGTTATATCTCTGAATGTTAAGTAACTATCTTTGTTTGTATTAACTTCTCTCCCCTATGCGCTTAGGAGATTTTTTATTTTAAATCAAACAAATAGAAAGGACAAGAGCTCAAAGAGGAATGGGTGCTGCTGGCCGAGGCCAGGCCGCGCCTGCTGCTATAACTCAGTACGCGCCTGCTGCTAAAGCTCCAAACCAAGCTGCTAGAGTTCACGAGATAGCTGAGCAAATGAATAATCTGCAAAGGTTAATGGAGACACAGGGATCCCAAATTGAAAGAGGGCAAAAGAGACAGGAGGACTCTGATGCCCTCCAAGCTGAAAGGTTTAACACCCTTTTGGGATGACTCCCAATGCCACCCAATAACGCTCCAAACAATGAAATACCACTTGAAAACAATGAAGAACTGAACCCTGGCCCGCAGGTTGTCGTTGAACAACCTGTACCGCCAGTAGAAGCACCAAGAGCTGCCCGAGTGAAACCTATATCAGAAAGGTTCGGCAACCAGAATCCACCTATGTTCGAGGGGACCACTGACCCATCAATGGTAGAGGAATGGATCAGTACCTTGGAAAAGATCTTCGACTTCATTGGAACTACCGAGAGAGAGAAGGTAGTTTGCGCGACCTATATGCTAAGAAAAGATGCCTGCATCTGGTGGGACCCAGCAAGGAAAGGGCATAATGTTGCTTAGATGGAATGGCTAGAGTTCTTGACCTTGTTCAATGGAAAATACTTCAGCAAGGCAGTGATCGAGCACAAAGTGAATGAGTTCACTAATCTGAAGCAGGGAACATCAAGTGTGCAAGACTACGTTCGAAAATTCGACCAGCTGTCTAGGTTCACGAAGAACCAGGTGAACACTAAAGAGAATAAGACCTAGAGTTTTATGAAGGGCCTGCGCAGAGACATTGGCAGGTGTGTAGACACTGGTAGGACTGGCCAGGAAACGTATGTCGAGGCTGTGGAATGGGCTCTTTGCCAAGAGCCTTGGGCCATGTTGGGCAAGATAGAACCACAGAATAATGAAGACAAGAGGTACACTCCCAACAAACCCAGACAGTTTCAGGCTAATCAGAATTGCCCAAGAGGAAAGTTCAACCTAAGGTTCGGCCAGAACTTGACGAGGACAAACAATCCAAGAGGCACAAGACCAAATGTTGGGGGAAATAACAAAAGAAAAGGGGGACCTCCCAATCAAGCAATGGCTAGTCCCAACAAACAGCCGAGACGTGAGTTTGAACAATGGCCACTGTGCAACAAGTGTAACCGACGCCATCGGGGCGAGTGTGGGGTATGTTATAACTATGGAAAGCCAAGGCACTTTTCTAAAGAGTGTTGAATGCCAGCCAAAGGAAATGGAAATGACCAGCCGAAACAAATTGGAGCTCTGCCTCGAGTTTATGCACTTACGCAAAGCGACAAAGGAGCTAGACCATCTGATATGGTGTCAAGTCAAATTTTTATCGCCCAAACCTCGGCATATGCATTAATGGATATTGGTGCATCGCATAGAGTCGTACATGGATTGGTTAACCAGATGTGGAATCGTTATTAATTCTAAGAACAAAAAAGTGGTCTTCACCCCAGCAGGAGAAAAACCATTCAAGTTCAAGGGTACGTCAAGAGAAAAGAAGTGCCCCATGATTTATGCGATGAAGGCGAGAAAAATGTTGAGGGACGGATGCATCGGTTTTCTGGCAAACATAGTGGATAAGGATAAAGAGACGGGTCAACAACCTTCTGATGTACCGGTTGTGCACAAGTTCCCCGAGGTATTTCCTGAAAATCTCCCACAGATTCCACCAGACCGAGAGATCATGTTTGAAATAAAGCTAATTCTAGGAACTGCGCCGATCTCAAAGACTCCTTACAGGATTGCGCCAGTTGAACTCAAGGAGTTGCACTCGCAGCTGCAAGATTTACTGGACAAGAAGTTCATAAGGCCAATCCATTCTCTATGGGGAGCCCCGATCTTATTCGTGAAGAAGAAAGACAGCTCGATGAGAATATGCATTGACTATCGGGAGTTGAACAAAGGGACGATCAAGAACCGATATCCATTGTCCAGGATTGACGATCTTTTCGATCAACTGCAAGGAGCATCAGTATTCTCCAAAATAGACCTGCGATCAGGCTACCATCAGCTCAAGGTTAAGGAGACGGGTATACCAAAGACGACCTTCAGAACGCGCTATGGTCACTGCGAGGTCTTAGTGATGTCCTTTGGACTAAACAATGCACCTGCAACATTCATGGATCTCATGAATCGCATATTTCACGAGTATTTGGATAAGTTCGTCGTTGTGTTCATTGACGATATTCTAATATACTCGAAAAGCCAAAAAGTGCATGCAATGCATGTGGAACTGGTCCTCCAGCGTCTGGAAGATGAAAAGTTTTACGCTAAGTTTTCAAAATGCGAATTCTGGCTAGAGAAAGTTAGTTTTCTGAGGCACATAGTGTCGGGAGACGGAATTTCGGTAGATCCCGCCAAGATAGAAGTTGTCAAGCAATGGAAACCTCCGAAAAATGCTCATGAGGTTAGAAGTTTTCTTGGGTTAACGGGATATTACCAGCGATTTGTGGAAGGATTTTCCAAAATAGCCGCACCAATGACTGCCCTCACCCGCAAAAACATCAAGTATGAATGGAGTGGCAAGTGCGAGAAGAGTTTTCAGGAGCTGAAAATGAGATTGAGGACTGCCCCAGTGCTGACAATCCCTAACGTCACAGAGGGATATATTATTTATAGCAATGCCTCAGGCAGAGGGTTGGGAGCAGTGATGATGCAGCATGGAAAAGTAATTTCTTATGCTTCTCGACAGCTAAAGAATTACGAAAAAAGTTATCCCACTCATGACCTGGAGCTAGCAGGGGTGATTTTTGCACTGAAAATTTGGAGGCACTACCGATACAGGATACAATGCGACATCTACACTGATCACAAAAGCCTGGAGTATTTCTTCACTCAGAAGGAATTGAATATGAGACAACGTTGATGGTTGGAGTTGTTTAAAGACTATGATTGTGACATTCTGTACCACCCGAGAAAAGCAAACAAGGTGGCAGATGCATTGAGTTGATAGCCAAGAGCTTATGTGATGACAGTGAAAGAGATTTCATAGCAGTTACGTGCCGACCTTGCTACCTTGGATTTAGAGATAGTAGTCGGTTAATTGGCTAACCTCTCTATCGAGCCTACCATTATGGAAGCTATGAAAGGGGGAAGTTAGTCGATCCTAGGGTACAAGGACTGGTGTACGGAGTGAGGAAGGAAGGGCGACCAAGATTTCATATCTCCGAAGATGGAGTATTAGGGTTCAAGGGCAGAATATGTGTTCCAAAAAATGACGAGATCAAGAAGCATATCTTTTTTGAGGGACATAATGCTCCTTATGCCATGCATCCGAGCACCACGAAAATGTACCAAGACTTGAAGAAGTACTTTTGGTGGCCTGGGATAAAAAATGATACAACAAAATATGTGACACACTGCTTGACTTGCCAGCAGACAAAGGCCGAGCATCAACGACCAACCGAATTGTTGCAGCCCTTAGAAATTCCGAAATGGAAGTGGGAGATGGTCACTATGGACTTTGTCACAGGTCTACCAACCACTCCCAAGGGGAATGATGCCATTTGGTTTATCGTAGATAGGTTGACTAAGTCTGCTCATTTCTTGTTGATCAAGGTAACTTATGGGGCACATAAGTTAGCAGATATTTACATTGCAAAAATAGTGAGACTGCATGGTGTACCCAACTCCATCGTATCAAATTGCGACGGATGTTTCACCTCGGCATTCTGGGATAGAATCCAAACAAGGTTGGGTACTAAACTGTAGTTCAACACTTCTTTCCACCCACAAACATATGGTCAAAGTGAACGAACAATTCATACCCTGGAAGATATGCTAAGAGCCTGCGTTCTTAGTTTTCAAGGGTCATGGAATGAAAAGCTTCCACTGATAGAGTTCGCTTACAACAACAGTTATCATGATTCCATCAAGATGGCTCCGTATGAGGCTTTGTACAGAAGGAAATGTAGATCACCGATTCATTGGCACGAGGCCGGTGAAAGAAAGTTTCTCGAATCAGATGAGGTTGATCGAGTTATCGAGGACATCTGGCAGATAAGGCAACGCTTGCAAACTTTGCTAGATCAACAGTGCAAATATGTCGATCGACGCAGGAGACCCCTGGCATTTGAGGTTGGCAATAATGTGTCACTGAAGGTAGCTCCGCTACGAGGGGCTATGCAGTTTGGGGATAAAGGGAAGCTTAGCCCAATGTTCGTTGGACCTGTCAAAATCATAGAGAGGATCAGCTAAGTAGTTTATCATTTAGCTCTTCCGCCCGCACTATCTAAGGTGAATGACGTGTTCAATGTATCCTTGTTGATAAAATACATGCACGATCTCTTGCATGTACTCAGCTATGAACAACTAAGCATTGATCCTCAACCCATCTATGAGGAGAAGTCAATGATGACTCTAGACCGAAAGAAAAAGTGTTAAGGAACAAGACCGTGTCGTTGGTGAAGGTGCAGTGGAGTAACCATGGCATAGAAGAGGCGACCTGGGAAACAGAAGACAAGATAAGGGAGTTGTATCCTCATTTGTTTTAATTTTTGAGGACGAAACCTCTATAAGTTGTAGGTATTGTAACGCCCTGCGTTTCAGGTACCTTTAAACAACTCGGGTCGAGATTGTTTTCCCCGAGTTAAGAATATTATTTTAAATAACATTATATTTGTTTGTAATTTTTTCCATGAGTTATTGATACCCAAATTATGAAGTATGTGATTAAAAGTCAAGATAAGACTTTCGGTCTTGGACCGACACAAAAACCCTAATCGGGTAAAAATCTCAGAAAATAAAATGAAAAATTGTGGCAAATATATTTAGGGCATAAAATACATTCATAAAAATTAAAGTTTGGTCAAAAATAATAAACCTAAGAGGAAATGGAAATTTCAGGGCATTTTGTGTTAAATGCTTATTTTACCGAATTGGAGAATTTTATTCCATAAATGGACCTTAGTTTAAATTATATTGTGTGATTTATTAAATTAAATGCGAGAGATATTTAATTTAATTATTATGTGTTAAGTTTTATTTTTTTTAATTTTATAAGAGTTAAAAAGGTTATAGAAAGTCATTTTTGGATTTTTGGAAAAAAAAAAAGACAAATTCTTAGGAAATGTTTATTAACCTTTATATAAAAAATAATAATATAAATGCATAAATAGAAAGAGGTGGTCGGCCATGTGAGTATATTAATTGTGTGGACCAAATTAATTAAGTTTTAAATCACACTTAAATTAGGGTTAATGACACAAAGTGATAAAGGTAAAAACACTTAAGTGTTTTAGATGTTTTAGAGTTATCTATGTTCTTCCAACCACCCCAAAATCGACCCCCCTTCTCTCATATCACTCTCATCTTGTTCAAAAATTCTCTCTCAAGTTTTCTCATCATTTTCAACTACCAAGAACACTAAGAAAGCTTGGAAGCTTAAGGTTTGATCTTGGAAGAGTTTTTCACTAAGGTAAAAGTTTCAAAAACTTGACTTTTATAGAGTTTTTAACCATAGATCCTTCAATAACTAACTATATATTTTGTTGGGGGAGTTGGTTTAAGGTTTTGAAAGAGTCTTGAAGGATCTAAAGCTAGTAGAAACATCAAAACCTAAAGCAAGAACAACAAGAGGTAAAAAGTTTACTTTTTATGGTTGTTTTTGTAAGGTTTTTATCTTAAGCATTATTTTGTGTATTTAATGCTTAAATTTTATTATTGATGGTGTAATAAGGAAATGGTAATTGCTTGAAAAATTTTATGTTGCTTGTATGTTGATTTTTGAAAATAGGGACCCAAAATCCCTAAGGGTTTTGTTGGAAACCCTAAAACAAAAAAACAAATTTTGGGCTGTGACTTCCAAGGGGTCAAGCATCCACTGTATACTGATTTTATAAAAATAAATTGTACTGTGATGTTGTTGAGATGGAGTACATGAATTTGAGCTTTTGAAACAATAAAAAACGTTTAGAAATTAGAAATGAGTGAGATATGCTATTTCAAAGTTTTGGTAAAAACTGTTTTTTTTTCGTGTGGGACCAAGTTTGGATAGCCACTATATAGGGAAAATGAACCTAGTTTTACTAAAATTTGGTGGACATGTTCTTGGCATAACCTATTATTCTACTATAAAATTTGGTAACAAAATACTGAACGGTCTGAGAGTTATTAAGTGTCAAGATTGGAAAAAATAAGGTCTTGAAAATAAGGTCATTTTTACCTCAATGTTTGGAAAATATTTTCACCAATCAAAAATTCTCTTTTTGACCTAAGATTTTACAAAGACCTAAATGGCATACCAAAGATTGAATTGGGAAATTTTGGTAACAATTGGGTAAGTAAATTTCAAGTTATGACCTAACAAAGTGTATAGTTAAAAATATGAAAAATGAGGTTTTCACACTTAGTGCAAAAATGAGATTTTGGAACTTAAGCAAAAAATACATTTTTGTGCTTATTGCAAGATAAAGACTTGGTAAGTCTTAAAAGCAATTATTAATAGTTTTTCCTAATTAAGTTAGAATTAGGCTATTATCTTAAAATGGTTTTTAGAGATTAAAACCTTAAGAAAAATAAAAGGAAAATTAAGAGATTATTTTCTTGAAAAATAATTGAGGAATTTAATTGGTATTTTTTGGATATAATACCGGCTAAAATCTTTTATATATTTAACTGACTTGTTGAAAGTACGGGTTAATAGTGGAACTATTAAAGAATAAGATTTTTAGCGGATTATGGAAAAATACTATTGCGATACCCGAGCCTAGGTATCGAGACCAAGGGATAGGTCTCCCCGAGACTTAGGGTTTAGCCTCAAATTTTTTAGTATGAATTTCTTGAATGTGTTTAAAACCAAATAAGGACCTTTAATCCTTACAAATGATTTTGAAAATGACCAAACTGCCAAAAATAAAAATAATGAATTATGAGTGCCATAGTTAATCTAAGTTTACTCTATGGATAATTACAGTATTGGCTAAGCATAATTGGACTGTACGTTGGAGGGTAAAATCCTGCTGAGAGCTAAGGACTCCAAGTAAGTCAACTTCTATTATTTGGCTACAACATGAAACAACTGGTGTAATGTCTGTCCTGCCTAGCTACATCTGTAGGCACTAGATAAGGTGCAAATTTTGCTAGCCTGTCGAACTTCAGGGCATACTCAGTAACTATCATGCTGCCCTGTACCAACCCAATGAACTCATTCACCTTTGTCGCCCTGATGGCAATACTATAATATTTCTGGTTGAACGAGTCTCTATACCCACCCCAACTCATAGTAGAAACATCTCGAGTCTGTGATGCTACCTCCCACCAGATGCCGGCATCATCACGAAGCATACAGGTGGCGCAGGCCACCCTGTCGTTACCTTCCACTCTCATGAAGTCTGGGATGGAGGTAATCAAACTCATCCACTGTTTAGCCTTAAGTGGATCTGGTCCTCCCACAAAAGTTGGAGGATGCTGCTTCCTAAATCTTTCATAAAGCGGCTCCCACCTGTTCCCAATCTCAGGAGGTTGTACAACTGGTGCCACAATGGGTGGCAAGTTAAGTGCAGCACTCCCTGACGAAGCCTGCTGCCTCAGAAGGCAAATCTCTTCCTCTTGACTCTGGAGTCTAGCTTGCATGTCAGCAAGTTCTTAGGAACTAGCGGAGGGTTCTGGCCATGCTCATCATCTCTAGCCTCAACGCCATTACCGGCTAGTCGAATTGATCGCCTTGGAGGCATAACTATCCAAATTTATTTGCAATCAACAAATCGACTGATCAAGCCATGATAATAGGCTTATAATCACCCCACGGTCTAACGCCAAAAATCAACTAACATCACACAATTATAATGCAAGCAGTCATTTAAGCAATCATTCACATACAGTAGCAATGCTAATAAGCACATCCTATCATATTCACATAGCAGTCAAGGGCCAGGCCCTATCAATATATCTCATGCTCCCTAAAAAACATACAGATAAAGCATTTATTCTTCATTTAAGCACTCAAATATGTAATCACATATATTGTTACCAAACCCTTAGTTGAGCTTGTCTTTAGCGGCGAGTGTACATGCCTAGCCAATCTTCAGGAACACTTAAACCTAGACCGCTCTGATACCAAGTTGTAATGTCCTGGGTATCCAAGACTATTACAATGAGTATTTAAAATAGTGCAAGACTTTCTAATCAATTCGTTTGAACATAAACTTGTTTCTAAAGTCAACTGACAAGTTAGGGTTAAAAGATTTTGATAATGAAATGGTTGACTTTCATTAAAATAAGATTTTGATACACAGGATCCCAAAAATAATGTTTACAAGGTGGTTATAACCCTCAAAAGTAATTACAACCGCAGACAGCCTAAATGGCAGAATACAATTTTGGCTCTAGTCCCTGTAAATCCCTCGGTTGTGGCGGTCGACCAGCTGCTGATGTACACACCACCCCCAAAGCTCTCCAACTCATGGTTGGTCCAGCTTTCCCTTGCCTTTACCTGCACCACGTAGCACCTGTGATCCATGGCTTGGCAAGAAAACTAAATTCAACAAGCATAGATAATAACAGAGTGTGCATAGTAAACTTAGATCAGCAATGGATAACCATTAAAATCTAATCGAATTAAATGCTTTACAAATAATATACTAGCCTCTGGGATCTCGAATTCTACTAAACTGGATAGTAGGATCCTTCCCGAGCACTAAGGTTTAGGTTCCCAAGCTTAAAACCCTCAAACAGCCAATATTTCACATTTGAGTCCGGCCCAGCCCTAATTCAGAGAGTTAAGCCCTCTATGCTAAAGGACACAGGCTGCGACGCGCTAACCCCTGTGTCGCGGCGCCTGAGCAAAAACCTGAGGCTCCCAAGCCTTGAAATTCAAGCGGGTCGTGACACCTAATGAACAGGGCCACGACGCGATCCCTTGAAACCCAAAAATCAAGCTTTCTACTACTTTTTCCCCGAGCTTAACTCAATAATTCACACTCCAAACACCAGCCAAACTTAGAATTAAGCCTAGAATCCTCATTCACACAGCCTAAACATCACAGCAGTTCATAAATAATTACATACCTCACAAAACACTCAAAACCAAACTTAAAATCCACTTCCATGCAAGCTTAAAGTTCTAATAGAATTCAGTTGATTTAACAGCTTAAAATCCTTACCTATGTAATATCTCCACTCCCTGAGCTGATTCCCAAACATAGCAAGCCTGCACCCTTAGTTTCTTAGCCTCAAGTCCTCAAATCTCAGCAAGTTCCAAGCACCCAAAGAGAGGGGGAGAGAGAAAACGTGAGAGTGAGTGTGAGGAAGAGAGCTGAGATATTTATGTTAGATGCTGGTCATTTCCTAAGGTCTTTCAAGCTTATCCCTTACAAAAGACTAAAGTACCCTTGGTATCTTAAGGGTAAAATGGTCATTTGCCCCGTTTCCCGCTAATTCCTCGAGTCGTCCTACAAATTCCCACTTAATCCCGACATGCCTAACTAATTACAAAATACTTCCCCGTTAATTGAAAAATCCCAAATATTCACTAAGTTCCCAAAATACCCCTAGGCTCACCCCGAGATGGGTATTAAACCCTGTTGTGACTATTCCGCTAATCCTCTCACTAGGATCGCCTCGAGCTGAATACCGCATATATATATATCTACATAATAATGTGGTCTCAGTCACTTAACACATATAATCACATTTATGCCCTCAACAGGCCAAAATTATAAATATGCCCATATAAACAAGAACGGGCCCACATGCATATTTAATATACATAAACATGCATATATATATTCATATTATCGTATAAACCATGTATGCCACATAGTCACACATATATCCAATTATGCCCTCCTAGCATGCTAATCAAGGCACTAAATCCTATTAGCATTTTTGGGACATTACATATAATCACAAATATACACTGCACAACAAGCAATCAGAGGCAGCATATACAAGCATGCCCTACCAGATATTTTCAAACACAGTTATAATCATATTTTCACATATATTCATAGTCATACTCATATTTATTAACAGGGGTCCGAGCCCCAATCAAAACCTGGGTGCACTTTTCTTACCTCGAGTCCCGAGCTGAAGTTGTATAGCGGTCCCGAGCATGATCCTCAATCCCAAGCCTTGATGCGGTTTTTCGCCAACAGTGAATTAAGAAAATAACAAGGTTGAATTAGTGCTTGATGATAAACCGAAGTAAGAAAATAACTCTCAAGAACACTGGTCTTTTTACGTGGTTCAGTGGTTAAAATTCACCTAGTCCACGAGTCTATATTATTACTACTTTTCTCTCTCTATTTTGACAGAGTTTCGGTATTACAGAATAATCGTCCTCTCACCTGTCCAATATTCTCAGTATTTATAGAGAAATTCATTGGACAGGTTTGGGTAACCACATGAGTCAATCACGGATTTTCATATTTATTATATTTAATATGAAATATTCTCATTTATACTAGGATATGATCTGATCATGAAATAAATACTCTCCTAATATCTGGGACATTAAATATCACAGGCTAGCCATAAACGACTGTATACAGTATCCGGGTCTTCGGGGATCCGCGGATAAGCCATATATTCAAATTAACCCGAGCTGGATATACCATCGAGCTCATACTAAGGAGGTCGTGGCCTATAAATATTATAAGCTCACGCTTATCAGTTTATGCATCCCTAGTTCGTACAACCATCATGAAAATTATGTTGTCTATATGGAAGATACATGGACTCCTTGGCTATTTCTTCCATGCATTTATTTACCAACTATATACGATATGAATAAAAGACTCGTGCTGAAATTAGGATACACATTTGCCCCCCAAGTCCATACTCGTGGTTTACGACGTCATCTTCTGACCTACATAATAGGGACTTTTATACTTCTATTGCAATTACCCATGCTTGTCTACTACTCGAGTACTGGACACATGGAACATTACCATTGGCGTATGTTCGGGTTTCGAGGACTGCAATGTCTTGTCAAATTTTTGCCGCCATTTTGTCCTTTGAAACACAGCTCTTGGATCTTGTACTGACCAAATCGGATGGCTCAAATTGATTTATGTTGTTTACGTATAAATAAGGTGGACAATTTCCACAGTTCATCACCTTTTATTCAAAAACTTTCTCTGTCTTCTCTCTTCTGTGTTTTCAAACCTTCTTCTTTCCCAGAGAAAAGAAACCCCAAAAACTCTTTGTTGTAATATCTCTTCGATACCCAGTTGTTCAATTACTCAGGAGTGAGTCTTCCAGGCCTTACGAAATCTACCTCTTCTACCGACGAGCATACTGTAAGTCTTATAGTTTCAAATAAACTCTTTCTTTACTGGTTTCTGCATTTTATTTACCATGCTCATCTATGCTTCGCCATAGTTAATATTAGGATGTTTTCTCGATGTTTTTGGCACATAGGCTTCAACTTTAGGTTTACTTAGAAGGTTTAGAATATCTCCTAAAACTACGACATTCACGAAACTGGGTATTTTCTGGGTAAATTTGGGTAACTTATGGAAAATTTTAGGAAATACCCATTCGAGATATAGAAGATGAAAGGATAGAGTTTGAATACCAGATTGCTTAGGGAACATGTTTCTTGGGTGGTTTTTCTCTAAATCACCCCTCCCAAGGACAGTAGTGGCCGGATTTTCTGACACACGAATCCCTAAATGTCAGGGGTCTGTTGGGAAATTGAGGCGCGAAGCGTAGGGTAGTGTGTGGGATAACGCAATTGGCTGAGACTAACTCAGCTCGTATATCATAGATATCATTCTCCCCCGTATATCTGTGTCATAACCTTTACAAAATCTTAGATCGCCTACTAAGTAACTCGTCATTCTTGTTCGTTAGGTGATCTAATGGCACCCAAGAAAAGCGTACCCAAGAATCATGCACCTGGCTCATCTGCTCAACAAACCAACAAGGGAAAAGAGATCGCCTCCGAATCTCCTCTTCCTTATTTCAGCCATGTGGTGGAGAGGGAGATCATGGTTGACCCCAATGCGTTCTTCGAGGCAGAGACGATCATCTCCAAGATCACAACCCAAGGAAGGGTCAATAAAATAATGGTAAGCCACAATATAGAGGTCAGGTCTGGGGTCCTCATTGCCTGACCTCCGTTCGAAGGGGAACGGAGTTGCTCGCCGCTCCAGGACGACTTCGCAATCTGGAGTGACGAGCACTTAAAGGCGGGGGCCTTCCTTCCCCTAGATCAATATTTTGCTGACTTCCTCAACTACATGAAGTTGGCACCGTTTTAGCTCCTCCCAAATTCATACCGACTTCTAGCGAGGCTGAAATACCTCTTTTTAAAGTACACGTGGGAGGTCCCCACTCCGGCAGATATCCTCTATTTCTTCTGCCTTAAAGCCAACCCGAAGAAAAGAGGGCGAGGTGACAGATTCTATTACCTCACCAGATTCCCGAACTCAGCCTCGGTCATCAAGCTCCCCAGCCACCCCAACGACTATAAGGATCAATTATTTATGTCAAATGGGTTCCGCAACTGTGAGCATCGATACTTCAACTGTCCTCGTAAGTCTTCTTTCTTTTCTTAGCTCGCGAAGTCATTCTCTCTTTTTAAATAGAGATACTCCTTGTATTTATACTAACTGAGTTTACCTTTTCTTTTTTTTGCAGCCATATTCGTAAGGACGGAGAAGTCTGCGACCCTCGAAGGTCAATATGACACATTGTCTGGGCTCCCACCCCGCAAGAAGGATTATTGCCAGCTCGTGACGGACGTCACGATGTTGGCGTGCGAATTGATCGGTGAAGGCCAGACTTTGGCCTTAAGAAGGATGCGGGCTAACCTTCTAGTAGTCCACGAGCTCCCGCCTCCTCAAGAAGGAGACTCTGAGGCTGCTGAAGATGAGGAACAAGAAGAAGATGAAATGCCTCTTGTGTGAAAGAGGCGGGCTCCTGAGGTTGCTCGGGGTCCTGACCTAGAACGAGCTGCATTGGGGGTAGCAGCCAACCCCTCCGACCAAGGTAACCCATACCCTTATAGGGAATTAGATAAGGTTGTTGCTAACTTTAGGCTAGTTAGATTTAATCCCAAATTAGCTCATCCACCGCCACCCTACCAATCCAGATCATAATATTGCCCTGCTTCAGTGCGTGGACCATTTAGTGTTGCGCCATGATATGGGTTACCCTGGAGGTATTATTGTTGTAGATAACACATTAACCTTTAGGTCAGCCATTTTTGAAGAGTATGGGACCAACCTCAGGTCGTGGCCTTCTTTGCTCTAGGGCACCTTTGCCCCTAGATTTAGGCAATATGTAGAGGAGTCCAGCCCTGAAATAGAACCTGAGCCCGAACCTCCTATAATGCATGAAATTGTATACTTAGATTCCCCATCTTCTCCAATAGTCCCAAGGTCAAAGGTCTTGATAGTAGACTCCTTCCCCAGCCCGGAGGGTAGGACTTTTATTTTTTTCTTTTATGTAAATTTATCACTTTACTTGTGTATTAACTCCCTTCTTATTCTTTTCAGACAAAGAAATGGAACGATCTGGAGCTCCTGACCTCCGTAACGCTTTCCAGGGCAGAAAGTCCAGCTCGGGTCCTGTCGTAAAGAGGCCCCGATTTACGAAGAAAATGCCTCCTGTAGCAGGAAACACATCCAAATCCCTTGATAAGGGAAAAGGTACGAGCTCAGCAGCTCTGGCTTCCACCATGATGGAGAAAAGGATTCCTCCTCCACCTCCTCCTCCTCGGTTCGTGCCTGCTCGGGATCAGGTAATACAAGCTAATCCCCCAGCTCCTCCTGTCTCAGCTGCAACTGTTCGCATCCCAGTTGATCCTCAGGATCTGGAGAAGATCCTTGATACCTTTCAAGGGACCCTCTACGAGATGGTGAACCACATGGTGGAACACGTTTATAAGGCCAACCTGAGGGATCTAAGGACAATAGAAGAGCGGAGCCCGGAGAACGTCCTGGAGTTAGCCTTGGGGATGACCCTCACAGTAAGATATCGTTCCTTAGTGAATTTCTTCTTTTCATCTTGCCCAAGTATGTGTCTAACTTGTCTCTTTATTTTTCAGTTGGCCCTGGCTCAGCACCGCAGTATAGCCTGAGCTAGGGCTAAGAATGATGAATTCCAAGCTGAGCTTCAAGCCGCCAAGACCGCCCTGGCCGCTGCTCAAGAAGGCGAGCAAACTGCCAAAGCTACCTTTGCAGCTGCTCAAAAAGGTGAGCACGATGCCAAGGCTTCCCTTGCATTGTCTCAAGAAAGGGAGCAGGCCGCAAAGACTGCCTTGGCTGCTCTCCAGGTCGAGGTTGCTGAGGCCAAAGCAAAGCAATTAGAGGCCGAGGCTGCGGTTAAGGAAGAGAAAGCAGCCTCACTGTCCACCATGAAAGACATGTTGTATCATTGCTGGGCTTTTAACTAGGATGGCAACTTTTCTTTCATGGCTCCCGAGCTGTGGGATCCATACCTTGAAAAATTCAAGGCCCGAATCTTGCAAGAGCCATCGGAGACAGGGGATGCTTCCACTGCGGGCGAGCATGAGATTGAGGAGGTCACGTCCTTAGAATGCCCTGGAGGGGCTTGATGAAGTTTTTTTTTATATGTTTGTAAATAGTTGCCCTTGGGCCAGTTCCAGGTTTTTTGTCCTCAGGACACTTGAATTTTAATCCATATATCTAACTTTTAATCTATTTGTCTTTTCCTTGATTATCTCTCATGTTTATGCTTTCTTAGACTTGCACATTCGAGATTTTAGGAATCGATTTTTAGATCAGGATAGATATTTTGAGTTTGGTTATATCCAAATTTAACGCGTTGATTTATATCATACCTGTTAAGTGTCAGGCCTTGGACCCGGTTGTATCCATGATTTGAAATATTTTTAACTTAGTTCGTGTTAGGTTTATTGACATCTCGAGCTTCTAAAAAAAAACGCCATCGAATATTCAATTTTGCTAACTTCTAAGTTTTGTATTTGGTTGTACCCAGGATTTTAAATGATTCGAACTTAGTTCGTGCTAGGTTTATTGACACCCCGAGCTCTTTAAAAAGCCACCGGATAATCAATTTTCCAAGCTTCTAAGTTTCTGACCTGGTTGTATCCAAGATAGTTTTATACCTGGTTGTATCCAGGATTTTAAGCAGAATCACCTCGGGTTATATGCCCCCTAAGTAACCAGAATGTAAAGACTTTCTTGGTTTCTTTTACAAAGATCAATGCACGGGCTAATTGATAAATAACCTTGTAAAGAAAACTTATTTAAAAACACGCTAACAAGAAAAATTATATAATAATCCCCCGTTATTTAATTAAATGGATTTTATAACTAAGCCTTACATAAGTGGTTGGTTATACTACTGGTAATACTTCTTCAAGTGCATGGCATTCCAGGTCCATGGGATTGCTTCTCCACTAAGCCGAGCTAATTTGAAAGTTCCCTCATGAAAAACTTCCACGATCTGATAAGGTCCTTCCCAGTTAGGGCCTAAAGTACCGTCCTTAGGATCCTTGTTTTCCAAAAAGACTCTTCGGAGAACTAGGTCGCCCAATCCAAAACTACATATTTTGACCTTAGAATTAAAATAACGAGTGATTTTATGTTGATAGTGCGCAAGCTGTAACTGTGAATCCTCCCGCTTTTCATCAATCAGGTCGAGAGACAAATTAAGTAGCTCATCATGTCGCTCCTATCTGAATGTCCTTAGTTTGTGCGTGGCTACCTTTGCTTCGACAGGAAGGATGGCCTCACTTCCGAAGGTCAAGGAGAAAGGAGTATATCCCGTGGAAGTCCTGTGGGAAGTTCGGTATGCTCAAAGTACTTGCGGGAGCTGCTCGGACCATACTCCATTGGCCTCATCTAACCTTTTCTTAAGGCTCGCCTTTAGGGTCTTATTCACAGCCTCGACCTGTCCATTGGCCTGTGGATATGCAACCGAAGAAAAACTTTTAACAACTTCGTGCTTTTCATAGAAATAGGTGAAGAGATCACTATCAAATTGGGTTCCATTATCTGACACGATCTTTTTAGGAAGCCCAAATCGACATACAATGTTTTTCACCACAAAGTCCAAGATGCTCTTTGAAGTGATGGTTGCCAAAGGCTAGGCCTCTACCCACTTCGTGAAATAATCAATTGCCACCACCGCGTAGCGAACTCCTCCATTCCCCATAGGTAAGGATCCTATTAAGTCAATCCCCCATACTACAAATGGCCACAAGGTGAGATCATCGTCAACTCGACTGGAGCAGCTCGGGCGACTGTGGCGAAGCGCTGGCATTTGTCGCATTTTTGAACACGAGGCATGGAATCTTTTGTTAAAGTGGGCCAAAAATAACCCTGCCTTAATATTTTCAACGCTAGGTTTTGCCCCTCAGCATGGTCTCCACAAAAGCCTTCATGCACTTCTTGCAGAATGGTTTTAGCCTCCTCAGGCAAAACAAACCGTAGGAGAGGCAGTGAATGACCACGTCAGTATAATGCACCATCCACTATCACATACCTCGGAACTTGATACAGTATTTTTCTCGCATCCTTTCTTTCCTCAGGTAGCCTTCCTGTTGTAAGGTATTCCACTATGGGGGTCATCCAGGTCGTCCTTGTATCAATCATCTCGACCTCTACTATTTTTTCTGCCACGCTTGGATTCTCCAAGAATTCCACTAGTACAACGTTCAAAGTCTCAGCTTCCTTGGTGGTGGCAAGTCTTGCCAAAGCGTCGGCATTAGAGTTATGCTCGTGAGGTATCTGTTCAACAGTACTGTATTCAAACTCTGATAGTTCGCCCTTCACCTTAGCTAGATAAGTCGTCATCTTGGTACCACACACTTGTTATTCCCCCAATACTTGATTGACCACGAGCTAGGAATCACTATAACACTAGACGGCCTTTGCTTTCAATTCCTTTGCTACTCTAAGCCCAGCTAACAAAGCCTCATACTAAGCTTCGTTGTTTGATGCTTCGAATCTGAATCTCAGCGTTGTATGGAATTGATGCCCCTCTAGGGAGATCAATATGATCCCAGCTCTGGATCCATTCTCGTGAGATGAGCCATCCATGAATATTTTCCACAACTCCTGCACCGGCTCCTTCAAAAGCTCCTCTTGAAATCTGGTGCATTCAGCCACAAAATCAGCAAGGGCCTGGCTCTTTATTGAGGTCTATGGTGTGTATAGTATCTCAAACTGGCTGAGTTCTACTGCCCATTTTAAAAGACGTCTCGACGCTTCATGTTTTTGCAATACCTACCTTAGAGGTTGGTCGGTCATGACATGGATTGAATGGGATTGGAAGTATGGTCTAAGCTTCCTGGAAGCTAATATCAGGCAGAATGTTATCTTTTCTATCAGTGGGTACCGTGATTCAACCCCAAGAAGTCTTTTGCTTATATAGTACACTGGTTTTTTAGTACGGTCTTCTTCCCAAACTAACACGGCGCTGGCTGCATTTTCTGTCATGGACAAATATAGGAATAGGGGCTCTCCAGATATAGGCTTAGACAATACTGGGGGTTCGGCCAAATACATCTTTAGGGCGAGGAATGCCTGCTCGCACTCCTCAATCCATTCAAATTTCTTATTTCCTCTGAGCAAGTTGTAAAAGGGCAAACACTTGTCAGTGGACTTTGAAATAAATCGGTTTAGCGCCACCACTTTTCCAATCAAGCTCTAAACTTCTTTACGCGAGCTAGGTGAAGGCATCTCCAATAATGACCTGATTTTCTCTAGGTTCGCCTCTATCCCCCTTATATTGACTGTGAATCCCATAAACTTTCCCAACGCTACTCCAAAAGTACATTTCTGGGGATTTAGCCTCATATTGTATTTCCTCAAGATTTCAAAACATTCCTTTAGATTGAAAACATGGTTATTGGCAGTCTTGGATTTGACTAGCATATCATTGACATACACTTCCATATTTTTCCTGATCTAATCAACGAACATTCTGTTGACTAACCGTTGGTAGGTAGCCCCAGCGTTCTTCAGCAGGAAGAGCATAACTTTATAACAGTATACATTCGTTGGAGTCATAAAGCTAGTATTCTCCTTGTCCACAGGATTCATCGCGATCTAGTTATATCCAGAATACGCATCCATAAAAGACATGAGCTTGTGCCCCGCGATGGCATCTACCAACTGATCAATTCTCAGCAATGGGAAGCAATCCTTAGGACAAGCTTTATTCAGGTCAGAGAAATCGATGCAGGTCTGCCACTTTCCATTCGACTTCGATACTAGGACAGGATTCATAACCCAGATTGGGTATTTTGCTTCACGAATGAACCCGCATTTTAATAACCATGCTATTTCTTCTTCCGATGCCTCAGCTCGGACTGTTCCCAAACGCCTCTGTTTTTGGGATTTCACAGGCACACTTTTATCCAAGTTTAGGGTGTGCATGATCACACTCAGGCTTATTCCCACCATATCTTCATGAGACCAGACGAAAACATCTAGATTTCCTTGTAGAAATTTAACTAGCTCCCTTTTCCTATCATCGCAAAGATTTTTCCCACTCTTAACGACTCTTGAAATGTCTTTGGGATCTATATTTACCTCCTCGAGCTCCTTAATGTCTTGGAGCTTTGACCTGTCCTCGCCCATTCGTGGATCGATGTCATCACTTGGGGCAATGCCTCTATCCCTTGTTTCTTGAGGTTCTTCCGTCGCGAAGGCAACTTCCGCTTCCTGGGACTCCTCACCTCCGTCACTTATGGCCATTGCTTGCTGCACAGGTTGTGATTTTCCCTTCATGGAAATTCTATAGCATTCCATGGCAGCAAGCTGATCGCCTCTGACAGTGCATATTCCCACAGATGAGGGGAATTTAATTGCTAGGTGGTGGATAGAGGTTATGGCTTCGAACACCATCAATGCAGGTCGATCCAAAATCACATTGTACGTGGATGAACCATTAATGACCACAAACTCAAGAAGTTTGGAGACAGTTCATAGGCCTTCACCCAATGTCACCACTAGTTCGATTGTTCCAATTGCTGTCAACCCTTCACCAGAAAATCCATATAGAATCATGGAAGTTGCCTTCAGGTCGGTCACAGACAATCCCATTTTTTTTCTAAAGTGGACCTAAAGAGTAGATTCACAGAACTTCCATTATCTACTAGTGTCCTCCTAACTCTTCGGTTGGCGAGCTGAACAGTTATGACCAGAGGATCATTGTGTGGGAACTGAACATGGCTGGCATCTTCCTCCGTAAAACTTATTGGTTTTTTTCCAAACGTTGCTGCTTTGATAACCATTGCTCCGAGACAAACTCTACTCCGTTATGGGATTTTAGTTCGTTGATGTACCTCTTCTGGGCACCTCTGCTCGTGCTTGCCAGATGAGGTCCTCCCGAAATTGTGGCTATATCTCCTCCTATTATCAGAGGAGGATTGTCCTGATTAACCTGAGCTCTGGTCTAATTCACTGGAATTTCCGGAGCTGATGGAGCATTTTGTCCAACGGGCTGACTGGAAGTTGCCCTATTCCGGGTGTACTGAGCCAAAGTTCCTACCCTGATGAGAGTCTTGATCTCATCCTTTAGGTGTCTATAGTCATCAGTATTATGACCGATATCATTGTGGAATCGACAAAATTTTGAAGAATCTCTCTTTGCCCTTTGATTCTTTAATGGTTCTAGTTTCCTCCATGGAAGGCGAGCAGAATTTGCCAATAAGATGCATTCTCTAGTATCCGTGAGATCTGTATATGTTGTGTAAACCGATTTAAATTTCTCCATGGACTTGTTTTTCTTTGTTCCGCTCTGGTCGCCCTCACCATTTCCCTTTCTCTTATTATTTCCCCCTTGGTTATTCTGGGCAACGGTTTGAGCCGTAACTTCTACATCTGCTACCACTCCAATGGGCTGGACAGGGACTTGGCTGGTTCTTGCGATGGAAGCTCGCACCTCTTCTAGGTTTACCCACCTTTGAGCTAGGTTTAAGAACTCATCCACAGTACTAACTCCTTTCCTCTGTAGCTCTTGCCATAGGTCGCCTCCAACAAGGATTCCCGTCCTCATTTCCATGAGCTTAGAACTCTCGTCGGCGTCTCTAGCCCGCGCAGCAACATTGGCGAACCTACTTAGGTATGCTTTCAACGGTTCATCGAGCTGCTGCTTTACATTTGCCAGAGAGTCAACCTTAATCCGAGCTGCTTGAGAAGCCCTGAATGCTCTCTTGAAATCAGCGAAAAAATTCTTCCACGAGCTGATTGAATGCCTCTTGTACCATTTGAACCATTGTCTAGCTGGCCCAATCAAAGTCGAGGGAAATATTAGGCATCTTAGCTCGGGCCCGATATTGTGGGCCATCATCATGGTGTTGAACATCCCCAAGTGGTTAGATGGATCTCCATCTCCATAAAAATTTGTCAAATGTGGCATTCTGAAACCCTGTGGATATGCAGTCGCCACAATATTCGAGGTGAAAAGCTTGAGCTCATCCTCTGAATCGCACTCATCTTTCTCTTTTTCTGACAAGAGCCTTTTCATTAGCTCTTCCATTTGAGCTAACCTTTCAAGGGTTGGGCCCTTGGTTCCTTGGTTATTCTAAGGCTATACAACAGCTCCCGTCCCATCGTACGCGTTCGGCGGGTTGTAGTCCCTCCAAGTTCAGGCTTGGTTTGGTGGGACATTCCCGTTATCACGTACTTTGGAAGGACCTCCCCCTTGATGAGTGTAGCTGACTCCTTCATTTCGGGTTGAATTTCTTCTTCGCAAGTTTAGGCAATCTCGAAGATCAGGTTGTGGATCGAACCGAGGACTCTGAGTCGAACTTAGATGATTTCTCAGATCGTCTTCAGACCTGCCGCTTCGATCGCTTTTGTCCAATAACTTCCATTAGCAAAGCTCACTGCTCGCGATTGAGGCTGAGGATCTGGATTATTGACACGTGTCCACGGGACATAAGTAGGGGCAGACGGAGGAGAATTTCTCCTACTTTCCCCATAAGCAGGAATGTCCCGCACAGATGGAGGAGGATTCACTACTAGAAATATAGGTTTTTACTTCGGTTTTTATAGTGAGCATACAAAAAAAGCGAAGTAAAAACCTTTTCAAACTCTTTTACTTCGCTTTTCAAATTGGCGCTCTGAAAAAAATTATATACTACTTCGCTTTTTTAAAAAAACGAAGTGAAAAATTCATAGTGGAGAAGGCCGTGTTTGGTTGCACAAGCCCGTATATTATGTTTAGAGATAGTAAAAATGCAAAAAAATGGCCAAGCCAAACGCGGCCCTTGTGCACCTTTAACTTCGGTTTTTAGGTAAAAACGGAAGTAGAAAGTGCACCTTCCACTTCGGTTTTTACCTAAAAACCGAAGTTAAAAGTGCACAAGGCCACCCACGCACATATCCACTTATGGACCTTTAACTTCGGTTTTTAGGTAAAAACCGAAGTGGAAAGTCCACTTTCCACTTCGGTTTTTACCTAAAAACCGAAGTAAAAGGGCTTTATAACCCCTTCCTACGACCCGAACAGTCATCTTTCTCAAACCCTCCTCTGCCCTCTGTGCAAAAAAAACCCCCAAAAACCTCCATTAACAACCGTGAGCCAACATCCATTTTCATTCTCCAAACCTTTTTTTTTTGTTTTTTCTTTATTTCTTGCAACATTTCTACCCTATAAACCGAAATATAGTCCAAAAATCTTCTCTTTTTTTTTTTAGAGAAAAAAAAGCATTTGGCCATGGGTATTTTCTCCATTTGAAAGTGGTGTTTCTTGCCGGATTTTGACCGGATTTTTGTCATTGCAAGGGGATTTTGAGCTTCAAAACAGGCATAGATTACTAAAATGTGGTTTTGATGATAATTTTTTATTTTTCTATGTTTTTTTTTAATTTTTTTTTATTATTCCGAATTTTATAATTAATATAATTAATATTTTATTAATTTTTATAATTATTTGTTTATTTTTTTAGTTTAAATAATGTGATAAAAATTAGGTTTATTATAAATATATATATGTATATTAGTTAATTTTAGAAATTTTGACAATAGATAAATTTGTTTTTTAAATATTTGAAAAAAAATAAATAGCTTGAAGATGATCTAAGTGTTGTTCATTAGTTTCATTAACTAGTTTGATTTTTTTTATTTATTGGTTTGATAATTAATTATGTAGTTTACTAATTATGTAATGTTTTAGTAGGGTCGTTGATTGAGTGGTGTACTTTGTTGTTCATTTCGGGTGCATTGAAGATTAATATTGAAGGTTAGTTATTTTTTTTATTTATATTACTACAAGATTTATGTATAAAGATAAGACTAATGTAATCATGCATATTAGATTTAGTGAAAGTTATGTTTGAAAATTAGTGAAGTATGCTCTGGGAAATTTGCGTGCTGTGGTGATATAAGGATGGATTGATTTATGCTTGATTATTTTGTTTGTTTGTGTTGTTGTTATAGGAAATTTTGAAATTGCGGTATGCTATAGAAACAGAGAATACTCTGCCGAATTTTTAAAAAAATTTATAAGACTAGAACCTAATAATGATAGATACATCTATGCTTGATTATTGTGTTTGTTTTAAATGGTTTTATAGGTAATTTTGAAATTACGGTATGCTATAGAAACAGAGGATACTCTGCCAAATTTTTTAAAAAATTTATAAGACTAGAACCTAATAATGATGGATTCATATATGCTTGATTATTGTGTTTGTTTGTATTGGTTTTATAGGTAATTATGAAATTACGGTATGCTATAGAAACAGAGGATACTCTGTCGACTTTTTTAAAAAATTTATAAGACTAGAACCTAATATAAGTTTTTTTCTAACTTATTAGGAATTGAATATTGTTATTAGTATGGATAAATCATGGATGCTTGAGAGGAGAGAAACATCACAATTTCAAGATGGATTCAACAAATTTTTAGAGTTTTGCCTAAAGAATTGTAGTGATCCACAAAAAATTCGTTGTCCTTGTATCGATTGTGGTAATGGAGTAAAGGGGAATATTACCATGATAAAGGATCATGTATTTTGTCGGGGATTTGATATGAGTTATAGTAAATGGTATTGGCATGGAGAATTATTAAATGATGACCCATATCTATTAGGTAGGCGAGGTGTAGATGATTTTGAGAGTAATGATTTTGATGATCATCCTATAGAATTGCTTGATGAAGCACAAGAAGAGTTTTTTCATAATCCAGAAAAATTTGATAGTATGGTTAGAGATGCAGACAGACAATTGTTCAGTGGTTGCAATAAACTAAGATTGCCCACAATGGTTAAATTTTATAACATAAAAGCAGAAAATGGAGTTAGTGATAAATGTTTCAGTCAATTTTTAGCTGCTTTCAAGGAGATTTTGCCGCTAGAAAATTGTTTTCCGGAGTCTACATATGAAGTAAAGAAAACATTAAGTTTGATAGGGTTGAAATATGAGAAGATTCATGCATGTCCGAATGATTGTATTTTATACCGTAAGGAGTATGCAGACATGGACGCTTGCCCAGAATGTGGTTTATCACGGTACAAACCTAACAAAAGTAAGGAGATTAGGAAACTTATTCCTCAGAAAGTGCTATGGTACTTACCTTTGATTTCGCGGCTGAAGCGATTATATCGAAGTGCAGAACACTCTAAGAACTTAATATGGCACGAGACTGGACGAGTGAAAGATGGTAAAGTCCGGCATCCTGCAGATTCACAGGCCTGGAAGAAGGTAGATTATATCAATCCAGAATTCAAAAATGAACCAAGACATCTTCGTCTTGGTTTAGCTGCTGATCGAGTAAACCCGCATAGATCTCTTAGTAGTAGGCATAGTTCATGGCTTGTCTTCCTGGTTATGTACAATCTTCCTCCTTGGTTGGTGATGAAAAGGAAGTTCATGATGCTTTCATTAATGATTTCAGGCCCAAAACAACCAGGACATGATATCGATGTTTACTTGGCACCATTAATTGATGATTTGAAAGAGTTGTATGAAAATGGTGTTGAGGCATATGATGGTTTTAAAAAAGTAGTGTTTAATTTGAAAGCGGTGTTGTTATGGACTGTTAATGATTTTCCAGCATATGGTAACCTATAAGTTTTAAGCACAAAAGGTTACCAAGCTTGTCCAATTTGTTGCACCAACACAAGGGCCCGTCGCTTGTCAAATGGACGCAAAATGTGTTATATGGGTCATAGACGATATTTGCATTTAAGTCATCCTGACAGAAAAAAAAAAAAAAAAAGCATTTGACGGTACTGTGGAACGAGACATTGCTCCTTTGCCATTGTCAGGTGAGCAAATTCTTAAGGAAGTAGAAAAAGTTGACTTTAGGTATGGGAAGAAGAATAAAAACAAAAAAGTCAATGGATGTTTTCAAAGAAAATCAATTTTCTTTCAACTTCCTTACTGGAAAGATTTACTCGTTAGACATTGCTTGGATGTCATGCACATAGAAAAAAATGTATGTGAAAGTATAATCGGTACATTACTTGATATCCCAGGTAAAACCAAAGATGGTTTGTCTAGTCGTTTAGATCTTGTTGAAATGGGTATAAGACACCGCTTGGCACCTGAAGAAAAAGGGGCTCGCACATATTTGCCTCCTGCTTGTTTTACATTGTCTAAAGAAGAGAAGCAAGACGTATGTCAATCATTGGCAGGGATGAAAGTTCCTGATGGTTACTCATCGAATGTTCGAAACTTGGTGTCTATGTAAGATTTGAAGTTAATTGGAATGAAATCACATGATTGTCATATATTAATGCAACAATTACTTCCAATTGCCATTCGGTCAGTTTTTACCAAAAAGAGTTAGAGATAGTGTGACAAGTGTGTGCATCTTCTTTAATCAACTATGTAGAAAAGAATTGGAAATGAAGAAGTTGAATGCATTGCATGATGAAATAGTTGAAACTTTATGCAAGCTTGAAAAATATTTTCCACTATCATTTTTTGACATCATGATACATTTGATGGTCCATTTAGTAAGAGAAGCGAAGTTGTGTGGGCCAGTTTGGGCGAGATGGATGTATCCATTTGAAAGGAATATGAAGGTGTTGAAAGGATATGTACGTAATCACCATCGCCCTGAAGCTTGTATGGTTGAGTGTTATTTAGCAGAAGAAGCTGTGGAATTTTGTTCAGAGTACATGGTTGGAATCGACACAATCGGAATTAGCAAACCACGGAATAACTCGGATGGAGTTGATAGAGGATTACGAGGGAAAGGAACAGTAGTGACCATATCTCGTGCAGAATTAGATCAAGCTCATTTAGTTGTGTTGGAAAACAATCCCGAGGTTCAACCATATATAACGTAAGTTATAAATTTAATAAACATTATGCTCATTTTTATGTATAATTGAAATTTTAATATGTTGTACTTTGTATTTGTAGTGAGCACATGGAGTTATTACAATCAATGATTCCCAACAAGGTTAAAAATAAACAGAAATGGATTATAGATGAGCATAATAAAACATTTAGTCGATGGTTGAAAAATATTATTCTAGCAAGGTTGGGAGAAGAAAACCATGGAGTGTCGACAGAGTTAAAACGCATATCATTTGGACCAAGTGTTCATGTAATAAAGCACCATGCTTACATTGTTGGAGGAAAAAGATTTCACACAAAGTCAAGAGATGATGCTCGAATGGTTCAAAATAGTGGAGTAAGTATTGTGGCAGAAGCAATGCATTCGCTAATGCAAAAGACAATAATCCAGTTGCTGGTACTATGGCATATTATGGGGTTGTTGAAGAAATATGGGAGCTTGATTATTCCTTATTTCAAATTCCTCTGCTCAAGTGTTCTTGGGTGGACAACAATGTTGGGGTTAGAATTGATGAACTTGGATTGACTTTGGTTGATTTAAGTAAGAAAGGTCACAAGAATGATCCTTTCATCATGGCTACCCAAGCAAAACAAGTGTTTTACATAACTAATCCTACTGATGATAAATGGTCAGTTGTTTTACGAACCCCGGAAAGGCAGTTTATAGAAGATGAAAATGACGAAGAAAACGATGATTTGTTTCATGACAATTTTATTGTTGGACAACCAATACATGAGCGAGTTGAGAAAATCCATGATTTCCATGAAGATGATGATGATGGGGAATACATTAGAAATGATATTAGAGACGGAATATGGGTAGATTGTGGATCAACCAAGAAAAGAAAAAAGAAAAGAAAATGTGTCCAGTGAGTAATGTATTCATTTTTATGTTAAATGTGTATTTATTTATGTCATAATTGTAACGTTAATTCTTGTTTATGTGCAGATGACAATTTCTGAAGGGGAGACACACCAAATAGGCGAGGCCCAACAAAGAAGAACAATATCAATAATCAAAAAGCTAAGGGAATAAAGAGAAATATTCAGTTTAATGATAAAGGTCAACCTATAGGGAAAGCATATAGTGAGATGCAATCATACCTTGGAGTTAAAACTAGGAGAACGGTCTCTCACAATTATAAGGATTGGAGACAAGTCCCACAAGAATTGAAGAATAGAATATGGGAGGATGTATATGTAAGAAAATATTTTAATTACTTTAATATATTGATCATTTTCATGAATTACTTTGCATTTCATTAATCATTTTCTTTCTATTTCAGGATGCCTTTAACATTCCAGAAAATTGGAAACCAGAATTAATGAAAAGTGCGGGAAGAATGATGAGAGATTTTAAGACCAACATCACGAGTGACTACATCTACCCTTTGGCAGAAGACGGTCTGATAGATGAACTCCAAATCCTTCCTAAGAAATATCCAGAACTTGTCCTAGAAGATTGGAGGACATTTGTTAGCCACCGTTTATCTCCTGAGTTTAGTGTACTATTATGTATATCTATTATGTATATGATTTATTAGTTTTGAAATACTAATAATTGCTTAAAAACTTATTGTTACCTATTTAATGTAGGCTTTGCAGGAAGCACAACGTGAAAGAGCTCTCAAATATACTTCGAGGCATTGTACATCTCGTAGAGGGCTTGCCAATGTTAGAGAGGACTTGGTAAGTAATTCACATCACTATTTTATAACTGTCAACCTGTTATGAAGAATATTGCACTCACCAACTTTAATTAATTGTTGTATGTTGTAGAAAACTGAACTAGGTGTGGCAGATGTAGAACGGTACCAAGTTTGGATAAGAGCACGAGAAAAGAAGAAGGTTCTTGTCACAGATTTGGACAAACAAATTGAAGCAAGAATTGTAAGTGGTTTCAAGCAAGTATTTTAAAGTAATTTAGGAATGATAAAGTTCTTATAAGTCACTAATATAAGTGACCACTGGTTTGTTCCACAGAATGAGCTGAAAGAAAAAGTTAGTAGTGGAGAAATCATTGCAAAGGGTCGGAATGACATATTAACGCAAGCTTTAGGGACACTTGAGCACCCAGGGCGTGTTAGAGCACTTGGGTATGATATTATTTTTTATTTGTTGCATTTAACTTAATTCTATAATATTTTAGTTTTAAAATAAATTTGGTTGATTATTGTAGGTCGTTTGCGAAGATTTCGTCCGTCTTTGGAAGAAAACCAAAAATAGCAACAGAAATGGCTGATGTTGTTAGTAAGAAAGATGATGAAATTAGCTACTTCGGTTATTATGTAAAAACCGAAGTAGAAAGTGGGGATTCTACTTCGGTTTTTAGCTAGTTTTTACTTCGCTCCGAACTACTGCGGTTGCGAATTTTAGCGAAAACCGAAGTAAATCAAGCTTAAAAACCAAAGTAAAAGCCCTTTTTCCTTGTTGTGATATCTCCTGCTGTTCCCATAAGCAGGAATGTCCCGTGCAGAACGAGGCGGCGTCGGATGTCTTATGGGGGATGCCTGACTGGTGAGGCAATTCTTATCCCATCAGTGCGAACTAAATTAGCCCACGGTCGCTCTGCTCCACCATTTCTAGCTCTTTGCGCCTGGCGATCTGATCATGACGCAAATGGTTGGTCGGAACATTTTGTCTCTGTGAGCATGCTCCAGCTCCTCCTCGTGGGTTGCCATGGGTATTCCCATGCGCATGCGACGGTGGTACCGAACTTAGGGTCATGGTTCTAACTGATCAACTAACCTGCCGATGACCCCTGGGAGGGCTACTAGGCTGAGCATTTTGGCAATCTCGCGCTGTGGGCATAGAACTTGGGGTGGCAGTTCTGACTGACCAACTTGGTTTGGATTGGTTATTCCTATGGGACTTATGAGATCCACTTTGCCTCTTTCTGACATTAACGTCGGTTGCAAGAGGGGGTAATCAAGCCAAAACCTCCTCAATTTGCCTATTTTCCTTAGCAAGATGGCTCCTTAAATGCATGTTTTCCAGTTCTACCGCAGTTAAGCAGTCTGGGTTTGGATTTGGCAGCAATGATGCGAACTCCCAGTATCACTGTGGCCCAGTGGTTGCTTTCCTGGTCATTGTGGAACTTCAGGGCCATGCTCATTTGAAACAGCAGTATGGTGGGCCCCCTGCCCACCAGGCTATTCCATCTCATTGTCGTGCATCGAGCGAGTGACCACCATGATGAGGTTTGATTGGAATTTTGATGAAAGCGCTAAGGTTTGTCGTGCTTGGGCAACATCAGGGACTCCCAGGGCCTTCTCACACACACAGGCCATGGCGCCTGAAGAACAGGGCCGCGGCACGAGCCAGAAACCCATAAATTCCTTACACTTTTCTCGAGCCAATTCCTCAAATATCCATCCAAATCAAAACCTAAACTAAGAATTGGGCTTAGAATCCATATCAGTGCAACATGATCAATATAACTACCCCAAAAACTACTACGTAGCCTTATCAAAACCCCAAAACCAGCCTAAGGTTTAACCTCTAGAAACCCCCCCCCCCCCTTAAATTACAGCAGCAATTAAACAAAACGTGCATAGAACCCTTACCTTGATAATAATTCTGACCCTGAGCTGATCCTCAAGTAATCCTAGCTTGATACCTTAGTCCCCAAGCTTCAAATCCTCAACTTCTGCACCAATTCTCCAAGATTTTTCACTAGACTTCTATGCACTCCAAGGGAGAAAGAGAGAACCGACTAGAGAGAGAGAAAGAGTTGATGAGAGATTGTTTCTGATTATTTCCTGAGGTTTTCCAAAGAATATCCCTTAACACAAAAGACCGAAATGCCCCCTAACTTATCCTTAGTCTCTTATTGCCTTTAAGCGCAAACACATCATTTACCGCATTTTCCGCTAAACCTCAAGTGGTCCTATAAATTCCCAATTAATCCCAGCATGCCCAATTAATCACCAAATAATTTCCTGTTAACCAATAAATCCCAAATATGCACTAAGTCCCCAAAATACCCCTAGGCTCGCCCCAAGCCGAGTATTGGACCCCGTTGTGACTATTCCACTGATCCACTCACTAGGATCGCCTCGAGTCGAATACTGCAAATATATCCACATAATAATGTGGACTCAATCATTTAACACATATAATCACATTTATACCCTCAACGGGTCAAAATTACAAGTATGCCCTTATTAACAAGAACGGGCCCACATGCATATCTAATACACATAAACATGCATATATAATCATATTACCATATAAATCATGTATGTCACATAGTCGTACATTTATTCGATTAATTCCACATATATATATATATATTGTAACGCCCTACTACCCAGGGACCATTACGATGTGTATTTTAAACAGTGCTAAACTCGCTAAACAAGTCATTTGGCCATAATCGTGTAACTAAGTGTGATTAACAGTTTAGGGTTAAAAATTTTGTCAAAGAAACAACATTTCACTAAAACATTTACTGTATACATTGAGATCCCAAAATACATTTTAAAGGTTAATTATAATAAAAGATTTACAACCAGCCGACCTAAGCGGCAAAATAGGGTTTAACCCTAGTTCCTTTTTAAACCCTTGGTCGTGGTGGTCGAGCAGCCGCATATGTACACCTTGTCTCCTAAGCTCTCCAACTCAAGGATTGTCCAGCTTTCTTTGCCTTTACCTGCACCACATAGCACCCGTGAGCCGAGGCTCAGCAAGAAAACTCAACATGCTCATAACCATATAATAACATGTCATTAAATCATAATAAGCATGCCTAGCAGTAATAACCTTATTCATGCATGCAGGCAAGTCCAAATAAATGATTATGGGGTTATGCGCCCTGCATAGATGATTAATTAGTCTATCTCTAGGGATTTGCTCCTTGAATAGATGACTAATGAGTTTATCTCTGGGGATCCGCTCCTTGAATAGATGACTAATGAGTCTATTTCTAGGGATCTGCTCCCTAAATAAATGACTAATGAGTCTATCTCTAGGGATCTTCTCCCTGAATAGATGACTGATGAGTCTGTCTCTGGAAGATCTACTCCTTGAATAGATGACTAATGAGTCACTCTCTGGGTAGGTGACTAATGAGTCACTCTCTGAGGCTTTGTACCCTAAGCCATGTGATATTTCAGTCACCTGAGACTTTTGGCCCTGGCTCTAAGTAACTAGCCTTTAGACTAGACAAGCGCTTTAGTTTTCTTCGACCTTTGGGTTGGTCAAGCATTTAATGCTCATGTTGATTAGAACTAATCATTTCGGCTCGCGTTAAACACGCTAATGTTATTCTTGACTCATAGGCCAATACCATATGACCAGTGCTAAGTACTACTGCCGATCATGACTGATAAGTCAAGACTTCACGACCGATACTAACACCATTGTCGTTTCTGACTAATAAGTCAGTGCTTGTCACAAGTAAGCAATGCAGCCAGACATATATAATATGTCAAATATCCAAGTATAAGCCATTCAACATTCTTACTAAACGATCACAAATGTAATCATAATCATGCACATGTACAGAGACTCAAGATCTGATCAATTCCATATTTCACATTCATGACATGACATAATCACATGCATTGCATGCAACACATGCATCACATATTGGGTGCAGTTTTCTTACCTTTGGTCCAAGCACAAGTTACCAATAAACGTCCCTCAAGCACGATCTTGTTTCCAAGCCCCTAGCGATAACCTAGTCACAACCATAATATAAAACCCCATAAAAAATTATTAAATAAATACTTCTGGACCAAGTCCTAGCCTCCGGGACGTCAAATCCTACCCAAATGGGTAGTAGGATCGATCCTGAGCCCTTAGAGTTAAGTTCCCACGACTAAAAACCCAAAATGGCCAGAACTACACTTAAGCATCCCCCCCCCCTCCAGCTTTGAGTCGCGGCCCGCCTCGAAATAGACGCCGAGCCCCTTCTCTACTGTGTCTAGCGTCGCAGCGCGCCTACCTTGCACCGCAGCCCTAACTTCCCATTAGCCAACTTCACCTTCTTCGTCAAGCCTGGGTCGCAGCCCGACCACGAACCCAGCCATAACCTGCGTATTCTACCACTTAAAACCTTCCAAAAATCTATCCAAACATATGCAAATCCCAAAATCAAAGTTCCCAAACATCCCAATTATCCAAAACCATTAAAATCCAAGTCTTAAATCATCCAAAAACTCATCAAAACATAAAATCCAATCAAATCTTGAAAACTTAAAACTTTGATTACCTCTGATTGAGTCGTTTCCCAACTAAATCCTCCAGCTAATAAGCTTCTAATCTTTCCTAGAATTGCTATGCCTCGATCCTTGCTTGAATCCAAGTCCTAAAACTCGAGTTTCCTTCGAAAATATGATCGGTGTCAAAAAGGGAACAGGAGAGAGAGAGAGAGAGAGCCAACATTCTGAAAATTCTTTTATAATTCTTACAGGTTACTTCGAGCTTAAGTAACCTCAAGCAAATCCTAATGCTCGGGGTCCCGAAAACGCCCCCTGGGGTAAAATAGTCAAAATTCCTAGAATTCCCTCCTGATCTCACTAACTCCCAATTGATCCTCAAATATTTATTCCCATTACCCAATATCCCTGTAATGTGTTAAATACCCAAAATACCCCTTAACTCACTCCGAGTCAAGTATGAATCCGTTGTGACTTTCCCACTAGCTTGCTCCCCGAGATCGTCTTGTGTCGAGTAACCCAAACATACTCACATAATAATGTGGTCACACACATATATCACATATATGTCAAATATACCAAAAACGGACCAAATTATGAAAATTTCCCAATAAATGGACCCACATGCATATTTAATACACCTAAACATGCATATCAAGTCATATTATAATATAACTCACATGATCACATAATAATACACATAAATATCATATAATCACATAATTCCATAATTTTCCATCCTGGCCCCCTAATCAAGGCCCTAAGCCTTATTAGGAAATTTGGGATGTTACATATATCCTATTATGCCCTCCAAGCACCGTAATCAAGGCACTTGGCCTTAATAGTGAATTCGGGACGTTACAACTATCCACTCCTTATTAAAATTGCGTCCTCAAAATTTATTCAAACGTTTGGGGATACTAATCCCACGAATCTGACTATAACTTCAAATTCTAGTCCTTTACATTCATATCTCTTAGTAACACCCTCACTAGAGTGACCGTCTTATTCTGTAAGACTTTATCTCTTCTATCCGGGATTTCCACTGAATTTTCCTTACATAGTAAATCCCATTGACATTCCAGGGTTTCTTCACCTAATCAGGGGTAGCACTCAACACCTCTCTCATTAACATTGGCACCAATAACACCTTATGAGCCTCTACCCATGCTGGGGTAAGGATAATCTGTAGGCCCCTGGCCTAATCCTTATTAGGATCTCACAAGTCTATCAAATTTAGAGTCAAAACTCGTCTTGCTTTCTCAAACTATCTTATCCTTTTTAGTCCACCATACCTGGAGAAGTACAAAGTCTCCAATCCTAGCACCCCACGTTCCCGTGATTAAATTTGCGAACTCTCATGTCCTTTCAAATAAGCATACACTCCTATGCTAATAATGTGTAACAACTTCATTGGTCCTCTGAACCAATATTGAACCAAGATACTTTCTGTCCCTCACCTCATTTCCCCATAATAAGAAATTCTCATTTCCTATCTCACAATATCTCATCCAGAATTACTCTAGCCGTTGACCAGTATTCATCATCGTGACAATCCAATCAAGGGACCGTACTTACCTCAATGCCTCAAAAACTTACACATTCGATGTAAAATTCCTAAAGTATGAGTCGTTCCTTCAGGTTGTTAGTCTATCTGAAGGTAACCAATAATTCTAAATCCCAATCTTATACTCATCGCCCTCTACGTCCCTTTTCAGAACTTGGGAAATAAAGGGTCTCAATCCGACACTATCGACTTCGGTGTCCCACTGAGACATATGGTCTCCCTTCGCACATACGCATTTCTATGATAACTTACTCACATAAACCAAAGTGTGTTAATCTAATATGCCAAGTCACCACTTCCTTCATCCGCTTGTCTTACCTATAATATGAGGTGAACCACCCTTATTGTCCATAACTATATCCCTCCAACCTAACTCTAGGATACCCTAGAGTCATAATAACCATTCTGGCTTCCGATTATCATTTCTCACTTACTAAAAGATTAGGTAGTGTGCCTCCCAGTATACAAATTTTAGGTCTTAACACCCATTCAAAATTTCTAGATACATTAATCATAAGGGGTGGTACAAATCCTTCCAGAATCTCTACCTTAACACCAGCTTCCATTGGATCACTCATCTGATCCTAAAATCTTAACCTATCTATGCTAAAATAGTAGGATTCTTAACTATTCCTACAAGATCTTCTTTCTATATTTCATTGCTCATAAAGGTATATATGCCGACTATCAATCACAGATTCTATTCCAATCACATTCATTACCTCATCTGACCTTACTGTAGTCCATGTCGAATCATACAACTGGCACGGACTTTTCCCACTCAAGGTGTCAGCCTCCACATTAGTTTTCTCTAAGTAATAAGGATATCAATGTAGGTCCTTCACTAGTGCCTTTGTCTCACGGTCAACCCCCCCCTCTATAGGTAACAAAACGCTTTAACACTCATGCTAGTATACGTACTCCTTTTCCATAGGTGTCATCACCACACCCTAACCATGGCTATCCGACATTACTGTCGACTCAATTCCCCATATAAAGCATCTATGTTCTTATTCCTTTATTCACCATGAAGCACGAACAATTACCTTTTCAATCTACACATGGGCGCACCCTAGTCCTTGACGCACTACACTATAATTTCATGTTTTGAGCAAGGACAATGTCCATCGCACCGTCCTCCTGTATCAATCCATTGCATACATATTCTAATACCATGACGAGCTAACCAACCGTTATTCCAACTTCTGAAAATCTGGCACGCAACTATCCATTCAAACAAACTTTATGTAACGTCCCAAATTACCTAAAAAGGCTTAGGGCCTTGAGTAGGGGGCCAGGATGGCAATTTATGGAAAGTATATGTTTATGTGATATATATGCGTGTAATTATGTGATTATCTAAGTTATATGATAATATGACTAGATATGCATGTTTAGGTGTATTAAATATGCATGTGGGCCCATTTCTTATTAGAAGGGAAATTTTTGTAATTTGGCCCGTTATGGGTATATTTGGCATATATGTGTTATATGTGTGAAACCACATTATTATATGGTATATTTGGGTTACTCGGCACGAAACGATCCTAGGGAGCAATTTAGCGGGAAAGTCACTACGGGACCTAATACCCGACTCGGGGCGAGTCAAGGGGAATTTCGGTTATCTAGTACATCACCGGGTTATCGGGTAACAGGAATAAACATTCGAGGATATATATTTGGAGTTAGTGAGATTAGGAGGGAATATCGAGGATTTTGACCATTTTTCCCTTGGGGACGTTTTTGGTACCCCGAGCCTCGGGATTTGCTTAAGGTTACTTAGAGTTTAAGTAAACCTCACAAACACTCAAACACATTCACACATCTCTCTCAACACTCTCTCTCTCTCTCTCTCTCTCTCGGCATACTCTTCCTCTTTCAATTCCTTGAGAATTCTTGCTGTTTAAGGAGAGGCTAGCTTAGGCTCGGGATTACTTGGGGAAAGACTTCCCTTCGATTGGGGCAATAGAGGTAAAAATTTCTAGCCTTAAATCTCAGTGTTTTCTGGTTTTTAGTTAAGTTCTTGGAGTTTTAGAAATTCACTTCTGAGTTGGGAATTTTAAGGGGTTTTTGCCAAGCTTTTACTTGGGCTTTGATGGTTTTGAGGTATTGAATTGATTGGCGACTTTACTTTTGAGATTTAGCTATGTTGGGATAGCTTTTTGGAGGGATTTGGCTTAAGGAAAACAAAAAAAAAAAAAAAACAGGGTTTTCATGTCGAGTCACAACCTTGTTCTTGGGGAATCGCGGCTCACTTGAATGCTAGGAGAAGCAGGTGCCTTCGGGCCATTTGAGTCACAGCACCTGCTAGGGTGCGCCGTGGCGCATGTTGAAGCAAAGGAGAGATTAGGCTCTCTGACTTGGGGTGGGCTGCGGCTCCTTTGTTTTGAGCCACAGCGCTTGAAGGGTTTTGAGCCCCAAGAGGGTTTTTGAGTGTGGGAACTCAAACCTAAGGGCTCGGGATCGATCCTACTACCCAGTTTAGTAGAATTCGATGTCTTGGAGGCTAAGTCTCAGTCCAAAAGCCTTTATTTGCTCGTTTTGATGGGATTCTCTATTGTTGTGAGTAGGTTATCGCTAGGGGCTCGGAACCAGGGTCGTGCTCGAGGGTTGTTCTTAATACACATTGCACTCGGACATAAGGTAAGAAAACTGCACCCAATATGTGATAAATATGTGATTAGGGCTTTTCCTGGTTGTTGATTATAACTATGATTAGGGCTTAGCACCCTAAGAATGAATGTGAGTTAGGTTATGCTCAAATGCTCCGTGTCTGGATAATGTTTTAATGAACGCTTTCCTTGTTTGCATAGGTAGAGCTCGACCCTGTGAAGGAACATGGTTATTACTGTGTTTATGTTTGATTGTTTAAGATACCATGATTTATGTGTATGCATTCTCATATTGTCTGAGGTATGCTTATCTATATATGTATATGATTTTCTGGTTAAAGCCTTGACTTATTAGTCAAGGGCAGCAATAATGCGATGCGTGCTAATTAAGAGGCTTAGGCCCAATCAGGGATGTACTATTACGTTAGCCGACCCTATGGTCATTGGAAAACAAAGTGCTTGGCTAGCTCTATGGCTAGTTACTCAGAACTAAGGGCAAGGACCCCAGGTGACTCTATGGTCACATAGCTAGGGCATAGGGCCCCGGGTTGACTCTATGGTCAACTATTTAGGGCAGCGGGCCCCAGAATGATCCAATGATCATTTATTTGTAATTGTATGCATGCATGAGTAGGTTATTACTGCTAGGAATGCTAGATATGTAGTTGGAATTTGTATTTACTATTCATTCACATGTCTAAGTTTTCTTGCTGAGCCATGGCTCACGGGTTCTATGTGGTGCAGGAGGGAAAATGAATGCTAGACCAGCCATGAGTTGGAGAGCTTCGGTGGTGGGGTGTACATATGCAACTACTCGTCCACCACGGCTGAGGATATCTCAGAGGAACTAGGGTTGTATCCCTTATTTTTCCACTTAGGCTGACTGGTTGTAACTTTTGATTTGTATATACCCTTTTAAACATTTGTTTGTAATATTTTGGGAACCCATGTATGTATGAAACTTTCAAATGAAAAGTCAACATTTTCTTTGACCAAATTTTTTAACCCTAACCCTTGACATTAACCTTAGTTACACATTTATAACCAAATGACTTGATTAGAAAGTCTGACACTATTTAAAGTACATAATGTAACGGTCTTGGATTAACAGGACATTACACTTTAGGTTCCTATGTTACTTCAATCAAGGTATGGCAATCTGTGAAGATGCTTCAAGTACAAGTCGATGTGTCTTACAAGTTCCATAGTGCTTCAAACCTCTAAAATGTTCCTTCATCCAATTCCTTATTGTTTCTATCTTAATTAAATCATACACAATCCCATCACTTTCTATAATGTGACCTTGAGTATCATTTGGAGAAATCATGACCTATCTCTTCTGGAACCTTACCTGTGAACTCCGCTTCCTCAGCCTCGGTAGTATCAGCGAAAATGTTACTCATGCTCTGTTTCTAGCTAGAAGTAGTCTGAAACATCCTCAATCAATCCAAATACGACTTGTCCATACCATTCCTGTACTCTCTGCTTGTCAAAATTACCTAGGTCGCTGAAGCATTGGTCAGTTTAAGAGCATTTCACTGATAATCCATCACATCCTACTTGGTGCAAGATGTAATTCTTGAAATGTCTCTTTCCTTGATCCTCAGCTGGTAATAAACAAATCGATGGTCAATTCTTGAGAGCATTGTCCTACCCTCGCAACTGGGCAATGAATCATTTCAATCTTGGCAATGGGTACCTATTCTTAACAATTACTTCATTTGGCTATCCATATGTGGTACACATTCTCGCTGACTTTCTTCTTAACAAACGGTGTTGACATGTCCCATGGTGAGATGCTTTGTCCGGTCAACCCTCAAGTCCAATAACTTCTTCGACTGAACCTTTAATTCTTTCTACTCAACTAGTGTCATTCTTCATGATGTCCCTGATACCGGTTGTATCCCTTCCTTATTCCCATAGCATACTCAATTCCTTAACGCAACAACGGTCCTCGCGAATCCTTGTAAACCTATCTGATACTTCACTGGCTGATTCAGTTTTCATCTGGTCCAACTAATATAAACCTAGCACTACCTACCATAGTAGCTAGGCATCCCGTGAACGCAACTAGGTCCTTTACTTTTAAACTATTTTCTTACCGTCCATGGTTGTCCCTTATTTGGCAAACTAATCGATACTTATGATCATATCAAAATCCTCATATAACCAGCTCAATCAATTATTATCGCCAACCTTCTACCAATAATACTTTGACCCATCCCTTGTAAATTACCAATTTGCCCCCAGGCAGACACTAAAATCTCAAGCCCCATGGCATGACAACAATATAGCATCTGCCACACATCTACGTCTCTATTGAGAGACACATAGCACAAAACTCAATCAGCTCAATATAAAAGATTGGGAACTAGAAGGCTAACCTGCCGCCTCTGAGGAACCAGCCTCAGGCTCTGACTGCATCGAGACAGACACTTAAGTTGGGGTCGAGCTATCCGTACTCCTTGGTTCTTCTGTCTTTGATTTCGGTCAATCATTCTTAATGTGCCCCCATTATTCCACATAAAAAGAACATTCCTTCACTCGGCATTATCCCAAATGGCATCTCCTGCACCTGGCGCATACTGGAAAACTTCTCCAGACCTCATTGCCACCCCGGTGGCCGCCCTGAATACTATGACCCCTCATGTCAGGTCTAGGAGTAGTATAACTATCAAGGTTCTTTCTTTTCTGGTTACTGGGCCTCCTCCCCTACCTGATCCTGCAAATGGGAATACTATTGCCTGAGCTTGCTCCCCTATGGCACTCTCACTCCATGTCTCATCTCATGCGTCCTCTATAGGAAGGGCCCTCCCTACTGCTCGAGCGTAGGTAGAAATCTCATGTACTGGAGCAATCCTAACACCTGGTCCATCCCAGGTCCATTCCTTAAATGACTCGCTCCTTCAGAGCCACATCATCTGGTACCAAATCAAAGGTGAATTTGACCAACCCATCAAATTCACTAACATACTTTGTCACTGTCTTACTACCTTGAACCAAGTTCATAAACTCATGGTCTTCGCAATTCGAACTGTATCACAGCAGTACCTTTTGTTGAACAATTGTCTGAATTCCTCCCAACCCATCATGACTACATTCCGGGTCTAGGATACCACTCCCCACCACGTTCGGGCATCCTCCCGCAGCATGTACGTGGCAGAAGCCACTCTATCATTTCCTACCACTCCCATATAGCCAAGGATGGAACTAATCATGCCCATCCACTGTTTGGCTCTGAACGGATCCAGGCCTCCCACGAAAACTGGAGGATAATGCTTCTGGAATCTTTCATATAGTAATTCCCATCTGTTTCCACCCTCAATTTGAACCGTAAATGGTGCCATTGTTGTCAAAACATACGGAGCAGTGTTCTCTGAGGGAACTCGCTGTCTCAACCACCTAATCTCCTCCTCCTAATTTTGCAATCTTGCTCGAATGCCAGCAAACATCTCCTGCCAATTCCAGGGGGAATATGGAAGGTGCTATACTCGACTGTCATCCGCAACCCTAATATCAACCATGCCTGGTCCAATTGACTGCCTAGGATACATAATTTCTTAATCTTTCCGTCGTCAATGACTTAACCTATCAGCCCTGATATACATATCCAGAACTATACCATGAGCAGGGGCAAATAACACAATAGCCACAAACAATATGCATACCAAGACGCAAGTCTATAACATTTATGCATCAATTATTAAGTCTTATTCCCACAAAATACATATACATCATGCTCTCTATTCTAGCATGCAAGGCACATAGGCTTGCTTTAAACAGTAACACACACAGTCATGTTATTAGATACCAAACTCTAAGTCGAGCTTATCTTTAGCAACGAGTGTACATGCCCAACCAATCTTCAAGAACCCTTAAACCTAGACCGCTCTGATACCAAGTTATAACGCCCTGATTAGTTGTAGTGTCCCAGAATTTTACTTAACTAGATAGTAGTAGTAGTAGCTAGTATTAGTTTGTAGTATGTTAGTTTCCGTGGATTTTGGTTCAAGCCAGGACTTAGTTGGAAACTCATAGCAACAGTTATGGATTTTATAAGTCTAACCTATAGTTTAGAAATATTAATTATAACATAAGGTTTGATTAATATTGTTGGTCCTAGAAATATTATATATTATAACCTAAGGTTTAGATAAAATTAATAAGAGCATGACACTTGTCATAATCATTTTTATTAAGGAATTAAGTATTTTTTATGAATAGTTTAAATAAAAGAAAGATCTAGAAGCTCTAAAACCTTCCAGCAGCTTTTAGGATCACGTTTTGACTCAGTCAAAGTTGTTTAATCAATTCAAAATATGCTAAAAAAGTACAAATACGTGTTTGATATATCAACGTATTCCGATATATCGCAGCTATAGGGGCCGATATATCGCCTACGGAAGATACGGAAAACACGTTGACTTCGCACGAACGAACGAACGGAGCTCGGGAAAATGGTCTAGGCGATATATTGGCCAGGGTAGGCGATATATCGCCCCTGGTGCATTATTTTTTAAAGTTTGGGATTTTAATTTTAAAAATAGCCTTAACCACTTAGACCTACCTTTGAACGATTTTGACCGAGTTCTGGGCGTCTGTTGAACGAAAATTCAAATCTTTTTCATTTTATATTCATTTATTTATTCAAATTAAAAGGGGTTAGTTTCACCCCTTGAACTCTATAAATAGGACATAGTACTCAGCCATTTTCTTCATTCTTCAAGTACTCTTCAGAGCCTCCAAGTTGCTAAGATTACTATAGGGAGAAACACTTGGGTTTTTGGGATAAAAGCTTTTTCCAAATCTAAGCTTTTCTAAACACCTGGGAAGTAAGATATAGAGTTATTTTGGTATCAAGGTATAGATCAAGTTCTAAGATCATTCAAGGTATTCCTATCCTTAAGTTCAGCTCTTTATGGTTTTTTAGTATTCTTTGTTTTCTTTCGGATCCTAACTCTTGTTTATGATTCTTGGTTAGGTTTTTAAGTTTCTAGAAACTTAAGTTTCCTTTTGGTAAGTTTCTTCTTAGATATTTTAGTATTCTTTTCATCTCTTTTTCTTTAGAAACTCACCATTCTTACTGTTGGTTTTAGGAGTGTTCCAATCCCGTTCTTGTTCCCAAATATCCCAGTTTCTGGTAAGGAAAATAGGTTAGATTATATGTGTTTATATGTTTATGTTATGATATGTTTTATGCTATGATATGTATATGTATAAATATGTTTTGTAGTCCTTGGGCATATGACTTGCTTAGATAGCAAGCCCCAAGAATATGTTTTGTAGTCGCTTGGGCATATGATTTGCTTAGATAGCAAGCCTCAAGAATTTTATCATTATCATAGTTTAGAGTTATGATTTACCCTACCTCGATTAGTAGACAGAGGACCTAGGTGGATTATCATATACTACCTTGTCATCTAACCTACCTCAAATAGTAGACTGAGGAGCTAGATGGTTTTATCACATGATGGGGTAATGAGTTAATAGTAATTAATATTGTAGTCCTATATGATATACGTTTTTATAGTCATATGTTTTATAGTATATGTATATGATATAGTCTTATGTTTATGATTTATGATATATGTTGTTAGTAGATTTTCCTTGCTAGGCATTAGGCTCATTCCTTTATTTTTAGCATGATGCAGGAAAATGAATATGGAAGGCGGGAAGGATTCGTGGCAGCTTGGTATATGTGTTGAGGGTGAATGGATTGAATGGACTGATGGAAGATCGAGGATGACGTTGTTTAAAGTCTTTAAAATTATGTTTTGATGTATTTCCGCATTTAGTATTTAAACAATTAAAGTTTTATGTTTTATGTTTTATAAACAATGGGATCACATACCATATCACATTTTATATTTTTACATTATTTTGTATTGGACAATATTTTAGGTTTTAAATAAAGTTATGTTATTTCCTATGTATGTATTCAAATTAGTAGCTATGTCATAGTAGTTTTTAATGGTCTGAGGTCTTAGAAATAGTCGGGTCATTACAGTTGGTATCAGAGCAACAGTTCATGTGCATGAAGTTCTCCTTGATACACACGCACAAGCTCCGAATCTAACCGCCAATGTAAGTGTTTATGTTTATTATGCTTATGTTTCTGTTATTAGCTAACATTTTAGCCATTATGTTTTCAGTTAAGAATGGATGGAGCCTTGACCTATGAGGATATCTGAGCCATTAAGGCATTGAAAAGGATTAGAGAGCCAAGGAATACTGTAGGAGTGTTTGAAAGAATCACTCAGAGATTAATCTTATTCCACAAGGAGAGAGTTCATCTTCAGACTACTAAGAAAATTATGATGAGAGCTAAAAAGCAATATGTCCTAGTAATTAGGCTTTTTAAAGATTTTCCTTCTATAATTTCAACATTATAAGAAATATGGGAGACTATATATGATGATGATGATGATGATGATTTACCAGTAGCCATGAGATGTTATTTTCTCATACTTAGGTTCACCTCTAAGTTGGAATTTCAATTCACTAATGAACAAAAGCATAGAATCCTTATGAATCTTCCCCGAGGTAATTTTGAGGCTCAAGATAATGATGAGTATGAAGAAATAGATGATGATATATTAGATGAAGGGTTAGACGTAGATGATCCTGATTTTTAGCTTTACCCTAGTTATGTTAGTTTAGTTTATTTATTTATTATTTTTGCATTTATGATTGTACTTAGTAAAAACCTTTTTCCAAATGAATATTATTGTTATTTTTGAATGACATGTATGAGTTTGATTTATTTTTTTTTTACAATCATAATAAATAATAAATTCAATAAATAATGATTGGGTTCGGTGAGGGTGGATACAAATCAATGGATCGGGTTCTATATTGAGAGTTTAGGGGGCCATAGTAGTGAGAACAATTTTACTAATCCTAACCCTCCCTCAATATGGTTAACTTTGGAACAGCGACGAGTTTCAAGCCTGAGAATTAAGTCATATAGGATGATTAGAAACAAACTTAGAAATAATAAAGATGGATAATTTTCTAAGTATAGAAACACATCCTAATTATAAAGAAGGCTTGCATAATTTTTCATAAAAAATCATAACTAATAGGTCTAAGTTATGTTTGCTTAGATTAAGTTTTGCCTTAGAGCCTATTAGGGTAAGTTCTAACACACTTTTTCTCGACTGTTAGAACTTTGCTGAAGATGTCACTCATAAGATCTGCACGCACATCCGGCAATGCCTCAAGCGCCGCCAATGAGACTAACGAAGCCCCTCCAGTTCGCAGAAGGGGAATGCATGCTACCAATACTGCTGCTAACAAAAGTGCACCGCCTCAATAAGTGGAGGAATTGTTGCTGCAACAACGACAATAGGCTCAGCCTCAGCCTCAGCCTCAGCCTCAGCCACAATCGCAGCCTCATCAAATGGCTCAAGCACCCCAACAAGTAGGTCCGTATGGGGGATGGCCAATGGCGAACTATGCGCCTTACCCAGCTCAGTACATAGAGCCAATCTACGAGCGATTTTGTAAGCAACACACTCCAAACTTTGAAGGGACAACCGACCCATTCAAGGCGGAAGAATGGCTCAGGAATGTAGAGCCGATCCTAGTACACATGAATCTCAGCAACACGGACCGCATATCTTGCGTTTCGTCTCTTCTAAAAAAGGATGCTAGAATCTGGTGGGATTTAGTACAGCAGACTCACGACGTCGCCACCATTACATGGACTAGATTTGCAGAGCTCTTTCATAAGAAATATTATAACTCGGCAGTCATCGCTACGAGGGTAGAATCCTTCCTGAGCACCTTGGTTTGAGTTCCTAAGCCTAAAAACCTAATTTGGTTATTTCTCTCAATTAGAACCACGGCCCAGGCCTTAAGGGCCGCGGCGCGCTACAAGTCAGAGAGCCTCAAGGCTCTCTCCTATGGGACACAGACCGCGGCGTGCCCTATCCTGTGCCGCGGCACCTGGGCAACATCAGGGACTCCCAGGGCCTTCTCACGCACACGGGTCACAGTGCCTAAAGAACAAGGCCATGACTTGAGCCCAAACCCCAGAAATTCCTTACGCTTTTCTCGAGAAAATTCCTAAAGAATCAATCTAAATCAAAACCTAAACTCAGAATTGTTCTTAGAATCCATATCAATGCAACATGATCAACTTAACTACCCTAAAATCTACTCCATAGCCTTATCAAAATCCCAAAACCAGCCTAAGGTTTAACCTCTAGAAACCCCCCCCCCCTTAAATTATAGCAAAAATTCAACAAAACTAGCATAGAACCCTTACCTTGATAGTAATTCTGACCCTGAGCTAATCCTCAAGTAATCCTAGCTTGATTCGTCAGTTCCCAAGCTTCAAATCCTCAACTTCAGCGCCAATTCTCCAAGAGTTTTCACTAGACTCCTATGCATGCCAAGGGAGAAATAGAGAACCGACTAGAGAGAGAGTTGCTGAGAGATTATTTATGATTGTTTCTAATTATTTCCTAAGGTTTTCCTAAGTATATCCCTTAACACAAAAGACCAAAATGCCCCCTTACTTATCCTTAGTCTCTTATTGCCTCAAAGGACAAACCAGTCATTTACCGCATTTCCCGCTAATCCTCCAGTTGTCCTATAAATTCCTAATTAATCCTGGCATGCCCAATTAATCACCAAATAATTGCCCGTTAACCAATAAATCCCAAATACGCACTAAGTCCTCAAAATACCCCTAGGCTCGCCCCGAGCCGGGTATTGGACCCTGTTGTGACTAATCCGCTCACTACAATCGCCTCGAGCCAAATACTACAAATATATTCACATAATAATGTGGTCTCAATCATTTAACACTTATAATAACATTTATACCCTCAACAGGTCAAAATTACAACTATGCCCTTATTAAGAAGAACAGGCCCACATGCATATCTAATACACATAAACATGCATATATAATCATATTACCATATAAATCGTGTATGCCATGTAGTCACACATTTATTCAATTAATTCCACATATATATCCTATTATGCCCTCTAGGCACCGTAATCAAGGCACTTAGCCTTAATAGTGAATTCAAGACGTTATAGAAACACCTTATGAACCTCCACCCATGTTGGGGTAAGGTTAACCTGTAGGCCCCTTGCCTAATCCTCATCAGGATCTCAAAGGTCTAACATTCTAAGATCCAATTTCCTTTTTCTTCAAACTATTTTATTGCTTTGATTTGTGATGCTCGGAGAAACCCAAGATCTCCAATCCTAGAACTCCACGTTCCTAAATTTGAATTTATGTAGTTTTCTCTGTCCTTTCAATAAAGCGGGTATTCCTGCTCTAACACTTCCCAATAACTTCATTGGCCCTCTGAACCTCTTTAGGACAAAAATACTTTTTTTCTCCCATTTTATCCCCAAAAATGGGTGGTCTTTACCTCCTATCTCACAATATCACATGCGGAGCCACTCCGATTGTAATGCCCTACTACCTAGGGACCGTTACACGGTGTATTTTAAATAGTGCTAAACTCGTCAAACGAGTCATTTGGCCATAATCGTGTAGCTAAACGTGATTAACGGTTTAGAGTTAAAATTTTTGGTCAAAGATACAAACATTTACTGCATACATGGGATCCCAAAATACATTTAAAAGGTTAATTACAATAAAAAGTTACAACTTGTCGATCTTAGCGGCAAAATAGGGTTTGACCCTAGTTCCTCTTTAAACCCTTGGCTGTGGTGTTCGAGCAGCCACATATGCACACATCGTCACCTAAGCTCTCCAACTCAAGGATGGTTCATCTTTCTTTTCCCTTTACCTGCACCACATAGCACCTGTGAGCCAAGGCTCAGCAAGAAAACTTAAACATGCTCATAAGCAGTTAATAACATATTACCAAATCATAATAAGCATGCCTAGTAGTAATAACCCTACTCATGCATGCATACAGGTACAAATAAATGATTATGGAATCATTCTGGGGCTTGCAACCCTAAGCAAATGACCATAGGGTCAACCTGGGGTCCTTTGCCATGAATAGATGACCATAGAGTCAACCTGGGGTCCTTTGCTCTATCCTCTAAATAACCAACTTTGGAGCCGATCTAGCGTACTCGGCGCTTAATGCGTTCCTGGTTAAGCTAGATCATATGGACCAGTGCTTAACGTGCTATCACCATGCTTGACTAATAAGTCAATGCCTTACGACCAGCATTCAGTGTGTTAATGCCGTCCTTGACTAATAAGTCAATGTTTTACGACTAGCACTTGTCGTGCTAATGTCATCCTTGACTAATAAGTCAATCCTTTACGACCAACACTCACCATGCTAATGTCATCCTTGACTAGGATATGGGACTAATAAGTCACCCCGAGTCTCGTAGCCCTATCCTTTGTATAAGCGTACCTGGCGCTGACCAACACTCCACGTGCTAAGGTCGTTCTTGACTAATAAGTCAATGCTAGGATATGGGACTGATAAGTCACCCCGGATCCATTAGTCCTATCCTCTGTTTAAGCGTATAATGCGCTGACCAACACTCAACATGCTAAGGTCGTTCTTGACTAATAAGTCAATTCTAGGATAGGGGACTAATAAGTCACCTCGGATCCCTTAGTTCTATCCTATGTTAAATCCTACTTGGCGCTTCTGGTTAGCCTAACCAAAATGGCCAGTGCTCAGCGCGCTATTGCCGCCCTTGACTGATAAGTCAAGCCTTTCTCAATAAGATAATGCAAACAGACATATATCATATGTCAAGTATCCATATACAAAGCATTCAACATGCTTAATCAATAATCATAATCATAATCATAATCATGCACATACTCAGGCGTTCATGCCCTATTCATGTTCCTGTTCAACAATTCAGGCCAAACCATAATCACATGTACCACACACTTGATGCAGTTTTCTTGCCTTTAGTCCAAGCACAAGTTACCAATAAACGACCATCGAGCACGATCCTAATTCTTAGCCCCCATAGCGATAACCTAGTCAGAACCATGATATAGAATCTCGTCAAAAACGAGTAAATAAAGGCTTCTGAACCAAGTCCTAGCATCCAGGACGTCGAATCCTACCAAACCCGGTATTAAGATCGATCCCAAGGCCAAAACTTCCCTTTTAAGCCGCGACCCCAAACACTAGAGCCATAGCCCCACCCAAGTCAGGGGCCCAAAGCCCTCTCTGACTGCATTAGCGCCCGACGCCCCTAGCAGGCACCGCGGCTCAAATAGCTCAGCAGCCCTGCTTCATCTTCCCATATCATATTCATATGCCCATATCATATTCTTTAACATCTGAGTCATCTTCTCAGATTGTCTATCTGTTTGAGGATGACAAGTGATACCGACTCTCAGTCTTACACCCATCGCCCTCAGCGAGCCTTCCAAAACTTGAACACAAGTGTAGGATCTTAATCCAACACAATAAACTTTAGTGCCCCACGAAGATACACCATCTCCCTTCACATATAACTTAGCATGATACTCCACATTATAATTTTATTCGCATAGAAAGAAAGTGCGTTAACCTGGTATATCAAGTCACAACCCCTCATACCAAAGTTCTCTACCCACAATCCTTGGAACTTCATCCATCATGTCCATAATTATATACACTTGTGTTTATATTAAAATTCCCAAAGGTCATAATGACCCCACTGGCCTCTAGTATTCAGCTATCACTTGCTGAAAGGTTAGGCACTTCGCTGCCAATAAACAAATTTCAGATCTCGATAAACATTCATGATTCCTGAGTGAGTGAGCATGGAGTGATACAATATGCATCCAAAGTCTCTCACTTGATGTCAATATCTATCAGAACACATATATTGTGGTGTTTGATTAAGCCACTTAAGATTTTGCACACGTGGCTTTATAACTAAGTTGATGGACTGATTTTTATAGTTAAGTTTGTTGGTCAATGTACACTATATATACTCGCATTCTCCCATTTCTATGAGTATAAAAAATTAGAGAGAGAGAGAGTTCAATCCCTGTAAACAGAGAGTTTGAGAGCAAAGTTTGTAGTGAGATTTCTTTGTATTTTGAGGAACAAGATTCCTTTGTTTGTATATAGATTTGGTTGAAGTAATAAAGCCGTTACAGCCATTGGTTGTCTGGTTTTAGATCATTGGATGTAGATAGCAAAACACTTTGTTTTGTCTGTTGAGCCAAGTAAATTTGGTGTGCATTGCTTCTTTTTTATTGGTCTGAGTTTGTGTTTTTCGGTTCTTGGTTGTTGTTTTTGCACAACAAGTGGTGTCAGAAGCTCAAGGTTTCCTTAAAGAAGATTCAAGAACTGGTTAGTGTTGATCTTGGAGATTCAAGATTGAGAAGAAAATGTCATTAGCAAAGTTTGAAGTTGACAAGTTCACGGGTGAGAATGATTTTAGTCTATGGAGGATTAAAATGAAGGCTTCGCTGGTACATCAGGGTATCTCAGAGGCAATAGATGAAACAGCACTTGAAAATCTCAAGGATGAAAAGGTGAAGAAGGATACAGAGACCAAAGCACACAGTGTTATACTGCTCAGTCTTGGAGATGAAGTTCTAAGGGAAGTGTCTTATGAAGAAACAACCATTAGACTATGGAAGAAACTAGCTTTGATATATCTGAAGAATTCACTGGCCAACAAGCTTTATCTCAAGAAAAAGCTGTACACTCTTTGGATGGATGATGCTAAAGAACTCAGGAAGCATTTAGATGACTTCAACAGAATAGTCTTGAAACTCAGCAACATAAAGGTCAAAATAGAGGAAGAAGATTAAGGTAGTATACTTCTTAGCTCACTACCTAAACATTATGAACATTTTGTTGATGTTATATTGTATGGCAAAGACACTTTGACTATGTCTGTAGTTAAAGCAACCTTAAATTCAAAGGAAATTCAAAAGAAATCTAAAGAGAAAGGTGACTATAGTGGTGAAGGGTTGTTAGTTAGAGGCATAGCAGATAAACGAGAATTCAAGAGCCATAAAATCTCTAATAATCATAAGCATCATGGTGGACTTAGACCAAGATCTAAATCAAGACCTGGGAATATCTATTTTTTCTATCGAAAGGAAGGGCATTTCAAGAATGACTATTATCTGTTAAAGAACAAGGTGAACCGAGACAAGTAGAAGGACAAGGGTGAAGCTGGTGTTGCATCAGATAGTGAGGGTTATGACTCAGCTAATGTTCTTATTGTATCAAACACAGAATCAGGAGAATAGTGGATCTTGGATTCTGGATGTTCATTTCATATGAGTCCAAACACGCTTATATTCAGTAATTTTGAAGACATTTCAAGAGGTACATTCTTGCTAGGAAGCAATAAAGCATGCAAGGTTCAAGGAATTGATATAGTAACAATAAAGATGTGTGAAGGAGTACAAAGAATCATCAAGAATGTTAGATATGTACCTGAGTTAAGGAGGAATTTACTGTCAATTAGGGTATTAGCATCAGAAGGTTACACAGTAAAGATTGATGTCAACTCAAGGAAAGTTCTTAAGGGATCTATGATAATAATGAAAGGTGATTACAGAAATGGTCTCTATTTTCTAAATGGCAAGTAAGTAATCGGTATAGTTGTTATAGTATCGGGTACTAAAGATTCAAACAAAACAAGATTATGGCATCTTAGATTGGGTCATGTGAGTGAAAGAGGCATTTATGAGTTTAACAAACAAGGACTGCTCAATGGTAAAGTCAGTGGAAAACTAGATTTTTTGAGAAGAGTGTGTTTATGGGAAAAGCTGCAAGGTCAAATTTGGTTCAGGAAAACATACTACAAAGGGTCCACTAGATTACTTGCATTCTGATCTTTGGGGTCCATCCAAGGTTTCTACATTGGGTGGAGAAAACTATTTTATGAGCATTGTTGATGACAACTCAAGAAAAGTGTGGGTTCTATTATTGAAAAGCAAAGATCAAGCCTTAGAAACTTTCAAAACATGGAAAAAGATCACTGAAAATCAGCTGGGAAGGAAGATGAAGAAGTTGAGAACTGATAATGGTCTCGAGTACTACTCTAAAAATTTTGACCAATTCTATAACAATGAGGGAATAGCTAGGCACCGTACAGTTCGAAACACTCCTCAACAGAATGGCTTGGCCAAAAGAATGAGTAGCACACTCTTGGAAAGGGTAAGGTGTATACTAAATGGAGCTGCACTTGAAAAGCATTTATGGGGTGAAGTTGTAAAAACAATAGGGTATTTGGTTAATAGGTGTCCCTCAACTGCTCTTAATTTTAAGACTCCCCAAGAAATTTGGACAGGAAGGAAGCCAAGTTTTGAGCATTTAAAAGTGTTTGGGTGTACTGCATTTTCACATATTAGATAGAATAAACTTAAGCCTAGAGCAATAAAGTGTATGTTTATTAGATATTCGGATGGTGTTAAAGGTTACAAACTATGGTGCTTGGAACAAAGGTTTAAAAGATGTATCATTAGTAGAGATGTTGCATTTAGGAAAGATGAAATGCCTCTAAAAGGAGGTCAAGAACCTGTTCAGAATTCAAGCAGTAGCAAGGCTAGTTTCGAGGTGGAAAATGGTACTAGGGATCCAACTCTCGAGTCACACACAAGGCAAGAAGAAACAGAAGAATTGACAAATACTCAATCAGATTTAGCTTCTTATTAGCCAACTAGAGATAGGGAAAGGAGAGAAACAAAAGCACCAAATAGATTTGGCTATGCAGATTTCATAGCATTTGCCTTAGCAGCTGCAAAAGAAATTGAGAGTGAATAACCAACTTATTACAAAGAATCAATGGAAAGTAAAGATAGTAACCATTGGAAACTTTCTATGGAAGAAGAAATGAAATCATTAGCTAAGAATAATACTTGGATTCTAGTTGACAAATATGAGAAACAAAAGCTAGTTGGATGTAAGTGGATTTTTAAGAAGAAAGAAGGGATACCATGGGTTGTGAAAGAAAGGTACAAAGCAAAGTTAGTTGCAAAGGGATTTGCAAAAAGGGAAGGTTTTAATTACAATGACATCTTCTCACCTGTGGTGAAATAGACCTCAATCCAAGTAATGATGGCAATGGCTGCTAGATTTGATTTTGAAATTGATCAAATGGATGTGAAAACAGCCTTCTTACATGGAAAGCTTGAAGAAGAAATTTTTATGCACCAACCTGAAGGATTTGATAATGGCAATCCTAATCAAGTCTGTCTACTCAAAAGATCACTATACGGGCTTAAACAAGCTCCAAGACAGTGGAATATCAGGTTTGACAAGTTTATTACAGCTATTGGTTTCACTAAGAGTGCTTATGATCCTTTTGTTTATCTAAATGGTCATGTGTATTTGTTGTTATATGTTGATGACATATTTATCATTGGAAAGAGAAGATTTTAGATAGATAAACTCAAATCTGAATTGAGTAAAGAATTGGAAATGAAGGATATAGGTTCAGCCAGTCGAATTCTTGGAATAGAAATCAAAAGGGGCAGACTTGGAATAATCAAGTTGTCTCAGGGAAACTATCTCAGAAAGGTACTTCAGAGATTCTCAATGGGAAATGCAAAACATGTCTCTACTCCTCTTGCAAATCATTTCAAATTATCTCAGTCACAAGCACCAGAGACAGATGAGGAAAAGAATTATATGGCCAAGATTCCTTATACTAGCATGGTAGGGTGTCTTATGTATGCAATGGTTTCCACAAGGCCTGACTTAGGACATGCAATGAGTGTGGTTAGTCGTTTTATGTCTAAACCAGGAGAGGCTCATGTAATGACCCAACTATTCTAGACTCTTGGACCATTAACGAAAACTATACATACTAATCCTTAATAAAACTTACAAGTGAAAATACCATAACTTTATTAAGAAACTTGTACAAATAAGAGTTAAACTTACATAAAATCTCAAGTTAGGATATGGGATCCCATTGTTTTAAAATCAAAACATGACATAATTAAAAAGAGATTTACATAACAAAATGCGGAAAGATACATGTAAAAACCATAAGAAACAAAACTACATCCTCGAATCGAAATGCTCGGCTCTTGAATCCATTCCGCCTCAATACACATTCTCTAAGCTTCCAAGAACCTTCCCCGCCACTAAGACCTATTTTCCTGCAAATATAAACAAAAAGAAATGAGCCTAATGCCCAGCAAGGAAAATCTAACATATAGCCATATACATAAAAATTCATAGTGCAGCATAAAAAAAACATACCATAACACATATATCACATACATACTATAATGGCCATTATTACTTGGGGTCCCATAGACTAAACAAGTCATATGCCCATTAGATTAGTGGGGTCCTACTAGCTAAGCAAGTCATATGCCCATAATCTATTTGGGGTCCTACTAGCTAAGCAGGTCATATGCCCATAATCTATTTGGGGCTTGTTAGTCATATGGGTCATATGCCCAAGCCTACAAACATACATATCATAACATATTTCATAACATAAAAACCATAAGATAACATATAAAACATATAGCACATAAATCCTATCCTATTTTCCTTACCAAAATTACCGGGATATGAGGACAGAATAGGGACTTTGGAACACTCCTAAAAACCATTTGTGAAAGGGTGAGTCTATTGATATTGAAGAAAAAGGGATGAAAGAGATGAAGGAACTATACATATTAAAACATACTTACCAAAAACCTTGTGCTTAAGAACTTGGATTTCCTAACCAAGAATAGGAATAAGGTTAGAAGGTTGAGTAGAAGACTATAAGAACTTTAAAGAAAATAAAATAATACCAATGAACTAGAGTGTGGAAATACCTTGAACACTTGTAAGACCAATCTAAACCTTGAACCGAAATGCTATAAGACCTTACTTCCCAAGTGTTTGGTAAGCTTATAGTGATCAAGCTTATAATCCCCAACCCAAGTGTTTACACTCTCACAATAACCTAGCAACTTGCAGCCTCTGAACTTAGCTTGATGAATGAATGAAAAATGCTTGGTGCTAGGTCCTATTTATAGAGTTCTAGGAATAAAAATCTTCTTTTTGGCTTTGAATAAAAAAAAAATTAATTGAAAATATTTGAATATCCTTCAGCCAAAGGCTTAGGAATTGTTCAAATTTTTCAGAGAGATTTAATGATTCAAAGCTTGATTTTAAAATAATAAAAACAAATAGAATCCTAACTTCTAACTCCCAAAATCTCGTAACTCTAAACTCCCCTTCAGTAAAATCAACATATCTGGAGTTGTAGAACTCAGATTTGGACTCTCTTTATACCGTTAGAAAGATAATTAAATTATCTACAACTTTTAAGAAATACTATTGTTCGAAATTCCTAATATAACTGGGTTAAAAACAGGTCGGAAGTTACAGTACCCTAAAGTTACGAAAAATCTATTTAATTATCTAAATATCAACATAATCCACAAATAAATAAAATTGTGATAAATGTCATGCTCCTATCAGATTTTGGTGAAGACTAAGTCTTATATTTCTCTTATTTTATCATTAAAATAATAATTTCTTAATAATCATACATATGATAAGTGTTACTATCTTATTGGGTCTATCTAAACCTTATAATATAATAAATATCACAATCAATATCAGTCATATTAATCAAACCTTAGGTTAAAATTAATATTCTTAAACTATAGGCTAAACTTAGAAAATCTACAAGTGTTACTATGAGTGTCCAATTAAATCCCGGTCTGAACCAAAATCCACAGTTATAAACATACTACAACTAATACTAGCTATTACTACTACTACTACTATCTAACTAGCTAAGTAAATCCTGGGACTCTACAGCTCATTGGAGTGCACTGAAATGGATACTGAGGTACATAAAAGGTACTATAGATCATGGTCTTATCTATGATAAAGGAGCTGAACTTAATGAGGTTGTAGTAGGGTAAGTAGACTCAGATTATGCAGCTAATATAGACACAAGGAGGCCTTTAACTGGTTTTGTTTTTAAGGTACTTGGAGGTTGTGTTAGCTGGAAGTCCAATCTACAAAAGGTTGTAGCATTATCTACAACAGAAGTCGAGTACATGGCTGCTACGAAAACCTTTAAAGAATTTGTTTGGTTGAAAGGATTGACTAGAGAATTTGGTTTGAAATCAGAGGATATCACAGTCTATTTGTAATGACCTAACTACTCTAGACTTTGGACCATTAATGAAAACTACACATAGACCCTAATCCTTAATAGATCTTACAAGTGAAAAAATCATAACTTTATTAAAAACTTGTAAAAAAACAAATGTTAAACTTACATAAACTCAAAGCAGGATATGGGATCCCATTGTTTAAAAAAAATATAACTTAATTGTAATGAAAAGAGATTACATAAATAGGTGCGGAAAAATACACATAAACCATAAATAAAGACTTCATCCTCGAAACCGAAACTCTCGACTCCTTGAATCCATTCCGCCTAAATACTCATTCCCCAAGCTTCCAAGAATCTTTCCCGCCACTAAAGCTATTTTCCTGCACATATAAACAAAAAGGAGTGAGCCTAATTCCCAGCAAGGAAAATCTAACATATAACCATATACATAAAATTCATAAGGTAACATAAAACATACTATAACACTTATGTCACATACATACTATAATGTCCCATAAACTAAACAAGTCATATGCCCATTAGATTAGTGGGGTCTTGCTAGCTAAGCAAGTCATATGCCCATAATCTATTTGGGGCTTGTTAGTTGTATAGGTCATATGCCCAAGTCTACAAGCATACTTAACATAGCATTTTTCATAACACATATTCATAAGATAACATATAAAAATCATATAACACATAAATCCTATCCTATTTTCCTTACCAAAACAACCGGGATATGAGAACTGATTTGGGACCTTGGAACACTCCTAAAAACCATTTATAATATGATGAGTATATTGAAGAAAAGGGATGAAAGTGAAGAAGGAACTATACTATCAAAATATACTTACCAAAAACCTTGTGCTTAAGAACTTGGATTTCCTAATCAAGAATAGGAATAAGGTTAGAATGAGTATAAGACTATGAGAACTTTAAAGAATATAATACAGAAATGGACTAGAGTTTGGGATACCTTGAGTACTTCTATGATCAATCTAAACCTTGCACCGAAATGTGTATAGAACCTTACTTCCCAAGTGTTTAGTAAGCTTGTAGTGATCAAGCTTATAATTCCCAACCCAAGTGTTTACACTCTCACACTAACCTAGCAACTTGCAGCCTCTGAATTTAGAGTAATAGATGAATAAATGGCTGGGTACTAGGTCCTATTTATAGAGTCTAGGAATGAAAAGATCTTCATTTAACTTGAATAAAAATAATGGCTTTTTAAGTGAAAATAATTTGAATTATCGTTCAGCAGAGGCTGAAGACTCGTTCAGAAAGATGCTGGACTTATCAAGAGGTTAAGGATTTAAATGAGAACGTTTTTGAAAACTTTCAAAAACACACTGGAGGAGGCGATATATCGCCCCTATAGGCGATATATCGCCTAGGCCAGTATGCCCGAGGCAATCGTGCAACGTTTCGTGTTTTTCGTATCTTCGTACTGCGATATATCGCCCCCTATAGCTGCGATATATCGGCATACACTGAATATTTAAACACGAAATTACACATTTTTAGCTTAATTTGAATTGAGTAAACAGCCTTGACTAAGCCCTCTAACGTTTTCAAAGCTGCTGACTGACCTTAGGGTATTCAAATTTTAACCTTAATATATTTATTCCTCAAAATACTTAATCATTATTAAACATACACATGACATGTGCAATTATCTTATTGGGTCTTATCTAAACCTTATAATACAATAAACATTACCCTCAATATCAGTCATATTAATCAAACCTTAGGTTAAAATTAATATTCCTAAACTATAGGTTAAACTTAGAAAATCTACAAGTACTACTATGAGTGTCCAAAAAAAATCCCGGTCTGAACCAAAAATCCACAGTCATAAAGATAATACTATTATTACTATAATACTACTATCTAACTAGCTAAGTAAAGTTCTTGGACTCTACACTATTGTGATAATCAAAGTGCTTTGCACTTGATCAAGAATCCAATGCTGCATGACAGATCTAAGCATATTGATATCAAGTATCATTTTATTAGAGAGTTAGTGTCTCAAAGGAAATTTTTTGCCAAGAAAACCAAGATGATATGTTGACTAAGAGTGTTCCTACTGTCAAGTTTAGGCATTGTCTAAACTTGATCAATTTTGGCAATTGACAGAGAGCCATCATGGCTCTGATATGAACAGCTAGAACTTATAAAACCTCTTAAGTGTCTCAATCAAGGTTGATTTGTGGTGTTTGATTAAGCCACTTAAGAGTTGGCACACGTGACATTATGACTAAGTTGTTGGACTGATTTTTATAGTTAATTTTGTTGGTCAATGTACACTATATATACTCTCACTCTCTCATTTCTATGAGTATCAAAAATTAGAGAGAGAGTTCAATCCCTGTAAACAGAGAGTTTGAGAGCAAAGTTTGTAGTGAGATTTCTTTGTATTTTGAGGAACAAGATTCCTTTGTTTGTGTACAGATTTGGTTGAAGTAATAAAGTCATTACAGCCATTGGTTGGCTGGCTTTAGATCCTTGGATGTAGATAGCAAAACACTTTTTTTTGTATGTTGAACCAAGTAAATTTTGTGTGCATTGTTTTTGTTTTATTGATCTGAGTTGGTGTTTTTTGGTTCTTGGTTGTTGTTTTTGCACAACATATACGATCTTCATATCTCAACAAACTCATGTCAAAATATTAGAGTCCTTAGCCACTATTATTAAGATTCTCTTTCTATATTTCACCATTTTTAGGGTTCATATCTGCCAATTTGTCAATCACGAACCCTATACCAATTCTAGTTGTTTCCTCGACTGACTTGCTGTAATTTGTTTCAAATTATACATCGACATGAACCTTTCCAACTCAAGGCATCAGTCCCCACGTTATTTTTCCCTGGGAATAAAGGATTTCACTATAAATCCTTCACCCGTTCTCACCAATGTCTTTATCTCATATTCAAACAACTATGAGTGACAAAACACTTTAGAATTCTATTCCAGTGTATGCCTCACACTTCTTTCCTCATAAGTATTGTTGTCTTACCTTAAACACAGTTATCATTACTACCATCCCAACATTGTAAAGCATGAGTAGTCACATTTCCAAACCACACACGGTGTAACGCCCTACTACCTTAGAGCCGTTACTTAGTGAGTTTAAAATAGAAATCGTGCTTTTGGACTGACTCTACGTGGTTTCTAAAACCAAAAGTGTGAATAAACCAGAATTTAAGGCTGTACTCTTTGAAAATGTTTAGTTTCATTGAAAACATTAAGTATCAAACATCTGGGATCCCAAAAATAAGGTTTACAAAATATTTACAACTCAAAAATAGATTTACACCAGGTTAACTATCAAAAGAATGAGTTAATACAGCCATATACAAAAGGCCCCCAACCAAAGCAGTCGGGCAGGCCGAACATGTACGCGCCGCCCCCACGCTCTCCATACTCATGGCCAGTTGACTGACTCCTTGCTTTTACCTGCCACACAGAGCACCCGTGAGCCGAAGCCCAGCAAGAAAACCCAAACAGTATATAACATATGCATAGAATATAGCTGACATAATCCACTGATAAATAGGAAAACCATCAGACTAAACAAGCACGGCCATGCCGCCCCAGAGGCCTTACCAAAGCCTGGGGTCTCGGTCCTCACCGTCAGGATAACTCATGTATCCCTTGGGTCCCACCCTGGCTATAAGCACCCCATGTGCTGAGTGTTACTTCCGGCCCCAAGGCCGTACCCGGCCCTTGCCGCTCTCGGCCTTAGCCGTTCATTTCATTATAATCGCACGCATAATACATTTTGAAATAATCATTCAAACATATAATAATTCATCCAAGGTCATACATTTGCAAGTAAAACAATCTAGGGCCATGCCCTGCAATAACACTGTGGGCCCATGCCCTGATCCCGGGTGTTATGGTTTTCTTACCTTCAAATTCGATAGCCTCGATCACCTGACTCCTTGAGCACGATCCTACTCGAGCCCTAGCGCTTACCTAAGCAAAATCCATAAGTCAAAGTCATTACCAAACCTCAAGTCCAAAACCTAGCCTCAAGACCAATCCCGAGCCCCCGGGAAGTCCTAGATCCCCAAAACAAAGTGGTGGAATCGAGCCCCGAACCCTAGGTCAAAACCCCTCAACAAAAACCCAAAAATCCCCTTCTGTGAACAGTGCAGCGCTACAGCGCTCTAAAGAGGGCGCTGTAGCGCTACAAGCAGAACCACCCCTCCAGAAACAGGGGCTAGCGCTACAGCGCCCCCTGACTAGCGCTGTAGCGCTAGTTGCAACCAGACCAAACCCAAAAATCGCTTCAGCGATTTTCCTTCAACCATTTCAACCCCAAACTTGTCCAAACCTTTTCCAAACCCAAAAACAAACTTATCCACACCTCACACTCATCTCAAGCATCCCAAGAACTCAACCCCAAGCTCAAGCAACCCAAAACTCAAAATCTATCATAATGAACCCAAAAACCAGAAATTCATTCAAACAACAAGATAGGGTCTTAGAAATCATACTATGGATAGAAATTCGACCTTGAGTTGAACCCTAGACCTCCTTAGCTTGCACCTTCACAACCTTGACCTGATTTCCCCAAAAATCCCATCTATTTAGCTCAAATACACAGCTCAAACCAGTCAAGCCCTAAAACTGAAATCCCCAAGAACTTACCTCAAATTTCTGATGTGATCCTGCTAATCCCTTGCCAATCCTCAAGTCTAGCTTAGGCTCCTTGATGCTCAGCCTACCCTAGCTCTCCACTGAGCTTAACTCCAAGAAAAATGAAGGAAAATGGTTGGGGAAGCCACAAACCGATTCTTTGGAACAAAACCCTTCAGCTTTTCTCTCTTTTCTTTTCTCTTCCTTCTTTCTTTCTTTTCAGCATTATAACTCTTTTTCTACAAAATCCACTAAGTATAAAGCTCCCTTAACTTATCTCTAACAAGCCTAAAGACCAAAATGCCCTCCCTTAATAATTTTAAACCTTTATGCCCATAAAGGGACATTTTAGTCATATTACCCAAATTTCCACTAATTCCTCAAGTGTTCCTAATAATTCCCGCTCGCTACCCAATACCTGATTAATCCCCAAATATACATTCTTCATTATCAAGATTAACCTCAATATATTTTCCAAATTCTCATTTAAACTCCCCAGGCTTAACCCAAGCCGGGTATAGATTCCCGCTTTGACTTTTCCGCTAACCCGCTCATTCTAGGATCGTCTCGAGTCATAGATCACAAATATCAACACAATCATGCCCAACATGGCCAAATTACAATTATGCTCTTTCTAAGATAATCAGGTCTACATGCATACTAATTCACATAGTCATGCATCTCAAATAATCAAATAGTCATATATCGTGCATTAAATCATAATCATGCATTAAATTCATTAAAGTCACACACAAAATCCCATTATGCCCTCCAGGCACACTACTCAAGGCCCTTAAGCCTTAATAGCGAATTTGGGTCGTTACACACGGCATATCCTTAGCACCTGCCATTCCACGCCACGCCACCAAGCACTACAAATTGCCAACTTTCAAATAACAAAGACAATATATGTTGTACCGTCTTTGTATGTCAGTCCACTGCATACTCATACGGATACCATGGCGCGATGGTTAGCCTTTTCTTCAACTCTTGGAAGCTCACTCGCATTAATTGATTCAGAAAAACCTCAGGTTCCCACGTTACTTCAGTCATAAGTATTATAACCCTCGAAGATTCTTTAATCAAATGCCGAAGTTATTCCGCCAATCCCGAGAACCCTCTAACCTTTGAAGCGTGCCTTTGGCCAATTCCTTACTGCTTCTTTCTTAACTAGATCAACCATGATCCCATCATTATCCATAATGTGACTCCAAACATGTCTTGAAGAAACCCAAACTCATCTCTTCTGAAACCTTACCTATAATCCAGGCTTTCTTAACTTCTGTAATATCAAACTAAGATGTCGCTCTTATTCCGTCTGTGATTGGAAGTAGGCCCAAACATTCTCAATAAATTCAAATATGAATTGTTCCAATAATCCTTAAACTCTCTATTTTTCGAATCCATGCAGGCTGCTGAAGTGTTAGTCAGTTCAAAAGCCCTCACTGAGAATCCACAACACTCATACTTAGGGTGGGATAGTTCTTGAAATGTATTTTCTCTTGATCCTCAGCTCATAATAACTAGATCGAAGATCAATCCTTATAAACATTGTCTTACCCTATAATAAATTACACAAGTCATCACTCCTTGTGTAATGACCCAACTATTTCTAAGACCTCGGACCATTAAAAACTACTATGACATAGCTACTAATTTGAATACATACATAAGAAATAACATAACTTTATTTAAAACCCAACATATTGTACCAAATACAAAATAAGGAAAAAATATAAAATGTGAAGTGGTATGGGATCCCATTGTTTATAAAACATAAAACCTAAACTTTAATTGTTTAAATACTAAATGCAGAAAATACATCAAAACATAATTTAAAAGACTTTAAACAACGTCATCCTCGATCTTCACGCAGTCCATTCAATTCATTCATCCTCAACACACATGCCAAGCTTCCATGAATCTTTCCCGCCTTCCATATTCATTTTCCTGAATCATTCTAAAAATAAAGGAATGAGCCTAATGCCCAGCAAGGAAAATCTACTAACAACATATATCATAAATCATAAACATAAGACTATATCATATACATATACTATAAAAACATATGACTATAAAGACGTATATCAAATAGGACTACAATATTAATGGTCATTAACTCATTAACGTGGTATGTGATAAAACCATCTAGGTCCTTAGTCTACTAATCGAGGTAGGGTAGATCACAAGGTAGTATATGATAACTCATCTAGGTCATTTGTTTACTAATCGAGGTACGGTAAATCATAACTCTAACCCACGATAATGATAAAAATATTGGGGTTTGCTATCTAAGCAACTATAAGCCCCAAGTGACTACAAAACATATATATACATATACATATCGTAGCATAAAAAATATCATAACATAAACATATAAACACATATAATCTAACCTATTTTTCTTACCAAAAACCGGGATTTGGAGACAAGAACGGGATTTGGAACACTCCTAAAACCAACAGTAAGAATGGTGAGTTTCTAAAGAAAAAGAGATTAAAAGAAAACTAAACCATCTAAGTAGAAACTTACCGAAAAGAACCTTAAGTTTCAAGAAACTTAAACACCTAATCAAGAATCATAAACAAGAGTTAGGATCTGAAAAAATAAATAAAAGAAAACTAAGGAACCATGAAGAAATGAACTTAAGGATAAGAATACCTTGAATGATCTTATGACTTGATCTATACCTCGATACCGAAATAACTCTATATCTTACTTCCCAAGTGTTTAGAAAAGCTTAGGTTGGAAAAGCTTTTTAACCCAAAACCCAAGTGTTTCTCTCTATAGTAATCTTAGCAGCTTGGAGGCTCTAAATAATGCTTGAATGAATGAAGGAAATGGCTGAGTACTAGGTCATCTTTATAGAGTTCAAGGAGTGAAACTAACCCCTTTTAATTTGAATAAATAAATTAATATTAAATTTAAAATATTTGAATTTTCATTCAACATACGCCCAGAACTCGGTCAAAATCGTTCAAAGGCAAGTCCAAGTGGTTAAGGCTGTTTTTAAATTTAAAACACACAAACTTAAAAAAAAAAAAAAAAAAAAAAAAGGCACCAGGGGAGATATATCACCTACCCTGGGCGATATATCGCCTAGACCATTTTCCCGAGCCCTGTTCGTTCATTCGTGCGAAGTCGACGTGTTTTCCGTATCTTCCGTAGGCGATATATCGGCCCCTATAGCGGTGATATATCGGCATACGTTGATATATCAAACACATATTTGTACTTTTTCAACATATTTTAAATTGATTAAACAGCTTTGACTGAGTCAAAACGTGATCCTAACAGCTGCTGGAAGGTTCTAGAGCTTCTAGATCTTTCTTTTATTTAAACTATTCATCAAAAATACTTAAATCCTTAATGAACATGATTATGACAAGTGTCATGCTCTTATAAATTCTATCTAAACCTTAGGTTATAATAAATAATATTTCTAAACTATAGGTTAAACTTATAAAATCCATAACTATTGCTATGAGTGTCCAACTAAGTCTCGGCTTGAACCAAAATCCACGGAAACTAACATACTACAAACTATACTAACTACTACTACTATCTAGCTAAGTAAAAATTCGGGGACACTACACCTTGGCAGTGGATGTTTATTCCTAAAAATTGCCTTATTCAGCTATGCGTATTCGGTACACATCCTAACTGACTTGTCCATCTTCTTAGCAAATATTACTGGTGCATTAAGTGGTGAGAAACTTGGTCCATTCAACCCTAAGTCGAGTAGCTCCTTCCACTAAACCTTTAATCATTTCAACTATGTTGGTGCCACTCAGTGCAATGCCTTCAGTATCGGTTCTATTCCTGATGTCAATTTAGTAACAACGAGATCTCCGGATGTGATGGCTATTCGGGTAGACCTTCCGATCCAACTGGTACAATCCTTGTGTTATCCACAACACTAGCTAGGAATCTCATGCACCCTCCTTGGGGTAGGTCTCTAACTTTCAATATCATAGGCATTGAATTACAAGGCCCGCTCATAGCACCCATGAACACAAATGGGTCCTTCAACTCAAAAGTCACCCATTTCCGTTTACAGTTTATTGTCGTTCCTATTTGGCCAACCAATCCATGGCCAGTAACATGTTAAACTCTTTCATTACTAACTCTATCAAGTCCATAGACTGCTCCCTAGGTAATAATCTAATTCCACCCTCTAGAGGCTACCGATTTCCAATAGGAAACAACACCCCATTGTCCACAATATATGTAACCCAAAATCAACTTGATTCATTTATAACCTCACAAAATAAATCATCGCATGCCTGCGGCCAAAGTAAATGCATATTGTATAGGAAGGGTCAGTCCTAGAACTCTGACCTGTCGCCACGAAGCAACTAGCCTCAGCCTCTATCTGTATCGAAGCAACTACTCAAACCATAACTAAATGGTTGTCTTTCCCCGGTCCCTCATTTTCCAATTGTGGGCACTCTTTCTTGAAATTCCCCACTACTCGGCACAAGAAACATGCTTTAGCAGGACACTCTCCCAAATGGTGTCTCCTACACCGAGCACACTTTGGGTAAGTCTTCCCGTTCTCACCCTGCCCTGACGGCTACTCTGAGCATCCTGAAATCCTCTCTCTGGTCTAGAGGGCTAAATGTGTCTATAGCTTTTCTTTTATGATCATTGGGGCCCACGCCCCTACCCAATCTAGTAAACATGGGGTACCATCCTTTGTGTGTCGCGCCCTATGATGCCCTCTCTCCATATATCATCCTCTGTGCCCTCAATAGTAAGGTTCTTCTCTACAGCTTGAGCATAGGTAAAAAAACTCAGTTACTGGGGCGGTTCTGACTCCCTGGGATACCCTAAAATTCAGTCCTTTCACAAATCACTTATTCCTAGCCACATCATTTGACACCAAGTCCAGAGAAAACTTGGCCAACCCATCAAATTTAATGGCATACTCTGTCATTGTCATATTTCCCTGAACTAGACTAATAAATTCATTCATCTTCACAGCTTGAACTGCGTCATTGTAATACCTCTCTTTAAACAATTGCTTAAATTCCTCCCAGCCCATCGTAGTGACATTCCGAGTCTGGGATACCACTTCCCACCAAGTCCGGGCGTCATCTTGTAACATCTACATGGCATAGACCACTCTATCATTGCCTGCCACCCTCATAAAGTTGAGGATGGAACTAATCATGCCCATTTACTGCTCAGCTCTGAGCGGATCTAGGCCTCTGTAATGACCCAACTATTCTAGACCTTAGACCATTAATAAACTACTATACACAGACACTAATCTTAAGAAAACATACATATGAAATAACCATAACTTTATTTAAAAATTGTAAAGTAAAGGTTTAAAATACATAAAAATTCATGAGTAGGATATGGGATCCCATTGTTTGAAAATAAAATAGAACATAACTTAAATAAATTGGATACAAATTAAATGCAGAAATACATAGAAATCATAATTTAAAAGACTTAAACAACCTCACCCTCGAATCGTTCGCACAGTCCACCGATTTCCATTCTCCCTCAATACACATTCCCAAGTTGCCAAGAACCTTCCCACCGCCATACTATTTTCCTGCACATATATAACATAAAGGAATGAGCCTAATGCCCAGCAAGGAAAATCTACTACAAGCATGAACATAATCATACACATAAACTATGAACATATATCAAATACTATAACACATATCATAATTCTAACCCATGTACATGGTGACTATTGGGGTTTACTAACTAAGCAACTATAAGCCTCAGACTACAATGAGGTTTGCTAGTTAAGCAACTATAAGCCCCAAAAACATAAAAGTGTTGGGGTTTGCTATATAGCAACTATAAGCCCCAAAACATAAAAGTGATAGGGTTTGCTATATAACAACTATAAGCCCCACACCTACATATATATCATAACACATAAAGTCATACTATAGCATAATCATAACACTTTTATATAAACATAGCACATATCGCATAAGAACTATCCTATTTTCCATACCAAAATACCGGGATGATGAGAACAAGGTCAGGATTTTGGAACACTCCTAAAAACCATTAATAGAGAGGTGAGTATTCTAAAAGAAAAAAGATGAAAAGAATGAACTAAACGGTCGAGAGAATACTTACCAATGAGAACCTCAAGTTCAAAGAACTTAGATGCCTAACCAGAAATAAAGAATACTGAGTTAGGAAATTGAGTAGAGAAAAACTATAAGAACTTAATGAAACAATACAGAAAGGAACTAAGAATAGGGATACCTTTGAAATTGCTATACCCGAAATACAACGCGAAACTGAAATACACTATAAACCTTACTTCCCAAGTGTTTGATAAGCTTAAGATGATAAAGCTTATAACCCCAACCCAAGTGTTTAACACTCTAAAGTAATCCTAGCAGTTTGTAGGCTCTGAACTCAGCTTGATGAATGAAGAAATGGATGGGTACTAGGTCCTATTTATTGACTTCAAGAATGAAAAGATCTTCATTTAGCTTGAATAAAATAATGGCTTTTTAATTGAAAAATATTTGAGTAATCGTTCAGCAGAGGCTGAAGACTCGGTCAAGAAGATTCTGGATTTATCAAGAGGTTAAGGATTAAAATGAGCTCGATTTCAAAATTATTCAAAAATCATGCACTGCAGCCGATATATCGCCCATGCTAGGCGATATATCGCCTAGGCTGATATACCCAAGGCTCGTCGAAGTTGTCGTGTGAAGTCACGTGTTTTTTGTATCCCCGTGTGGCGATATACCGCCCCCTAGAGCTGCGATATATCATCATACGCTGAAATATTATACACGTAATTACACTTTTTCAGCCTAATTTGAATTGAGTAAACAGCCTTGACTAAGTCTTTTAACAATTTCAAAGCTGTTGGCAGACTCTAGGATTTTCAAATATTACTCTTAATAAACTTATTCCTCAAAAATACTTAATTTCTCATTAAACATACACATGACAAGTGTTAATATCTTATTGGGTCTATCTAAACCTTATAGTATAATAATTATGATCTTCATAATCAGTCATATTAATTAAACCTTAGGTTATAATTAATATTCTTAAACTATAGGCTTAACTTATAAAATCTACAAGTGTTGCTACGAGTGTCCAACTAAGTCCCGGCTTGAATCAAAATCCACAGAATTAAACATACTGCAACTACTACTAGCTATTACTATTACTACTACTATTTAACTAGCTAAGTAAAGTTCTTACTCTACAGCCTCCCTCAAGGACTTGAGGGTAGTACTTCTAGAACCTCTCGTACAGCGATTCCCATCTGTTCTCAACCCTAGGCTGAGCCAAAACCAGTATCGCTACTGATGAGGCAGATGGGGCAGCGTCCACTGACAAAACCTGTTGTTTCAACCACCTGATCTCTTCCTCTTGCCTCTACAATCTCGCTTGCATAAATGTAACCATCTGTTGCCAACTCCAAGAGGAAGACAGAGGGTTCTAGCCCCTAATTGACTGCCTTGGATGCATAACATCCTAGTATGTCTCAATCAATGACCCGGCCTATTAGGCATGATAATCATATCCAGAAATTGTCCCACGGTCGAAACCGAACAACACAACATTCAGATGCAGCAGTAATGTTAAATCATATTTCTATAGCATTCATGTATTACTCAATGGGCCCTGCTCTAACAATAAATATCATGCTCTTTATTATAGCATGCAGATAAGGCATATATACTTCACTTAAACAATTAAGCACATAATCACATCATTAGTTACCAAATCCTGAGTCGAGCTTACCTTTAGCAGCGAGTGTTCACGCCCAGCCAATCTTCAGGAACCATTAACCTTGGCAGCTCTAATGCCAAGTTGTAACGTCCTACTAAACCAGGACTATTACACCGTGTGTAAAAAAAGTGCTTAACTTGTTAAGCGAGTCATTTGGACTGAAAAGTGTAATTAAGGTTAAACGACAGATTAGGAATTAAAAAATTTGGTCAATAAGTTGAACTTTCAATTAAAAAGGGTTTAAATAATTACAAGGGATCCCAAAAATTTGTAAATAAAATACAGGTTATAAAAATTACATATTTAGCCAACCTAAGCGTAAAAATTAAACTAAAAACACATTCTCCTCAAAAGTATCTCAATCGTGGCAGCCGAGCAAGCTGAGTATGTACATGTCGCCCCTACAGCTCTCCAAGTCATGGCTGGTACAACTTTCCTTTGCCCTTCCTTGCACCACAAAGCACCCGTGAGCCAAGGCTCAGCAAGAAAATCCAAACATGTAAAATAGATATCCAGATAAATATTATCATGTACTGCATACATTATAACCACAATAGATCCACATAAATTTTCCAATCAATATACGACTCATGCTGAGTATATGGATATCGCACCCCCACAATGGTCGCACCACTACGGCAGATATCGCACACCTGTAATGGCCCCGCTACTACGGCATGCATTACGCATGTAATGCTGATAACGGTCTCACAATTAAGCTATCGCGATCACAATCAATCAGTACATACAGTTAAAATAATAGAGGTTTATACAAAGTAAACATTTAACTCTAAATAGATTCATGACAAGGTCATCCCCATGTCCTACGATCGAGGCTCATGCCCTACACTCGGTGCAAGTGTGGGTTTCTTACCTTGAGCCCTGAGCGAGAAAGCAATGTGATCATGAGCACGATCCTTTTTCACCCAAGCCTTGTAGAAAACCCTAGTCAGAACATATTAAGGAGTATCTATCAAGAACTAAACTAATTAAGAACTTAAAGATCGATCCCTAGGCCTCGGGACCCCAAATTCCACTAAATCGGGTAGTGGAATCATTCCCGAGCCCTTTGATTCGGTTTCCCAAAACCTAAACTCAACATATTTAAAAATCCCCATTTAACGTCGCCGCGCCCCACACCTGTGCCACGACCCACCTAAAATCCCAAGCCTTTTGAGCCACGTTAGCCACCACTAATGGTCGCGGTACTCTACTTGGCAAAGAGCTAACCCATAATTTTTTCTCATTTTTCACTGCAGCACCAAGGCGGTCCGAGGGAAACCCAACCTTGAAGATATTCAAATGGGTCGCGGTGCTCCTGCCAAGCGTCGCAGCGCCACCACGAGAAACCGAGAAATCCGCAATTTCAGAAACTGCAAACGACCCAATTCACCCCCCAAAAACAGGATTCCAACCAATTTTCGACCACCAAACGACACTAGCAACTTAGATATTCAATAAACAACAACCAAAACTCTCAAAAACATCCCCAAACTTAAAAACCCAAGGATTCACCAAAATAACTAAAAAAACCTTTAAGTTAGAACCTTACCTCTGAATTCCTCTGCAAAACCCTGAATCTCTTAACTTGATGAAACCCCTTGGCAGTCTTTAATCCTCAATAACAAACTCAATCCCAGCTTAGATCACTCCTAGGTTGAAATTCTAGGAGAAGCTCTTCAAAAGAAACCCCAAAGGAAGGCAAAGGGAGAGAGAGAGAGAGAAAGAAATGGAACGTGAAATTGTGTTATGCCTAAGCTAAGTCTTCAGCTATATCAATGGCAAAATACTATGTTGCCCTTGCCTTAATCAACCCTCAAAATTAGCCCTCAAGGGCAATTTAATCATTTTTCACCAATTCCCACTAAACCTCTAATTATACTCAAAATTCCCATTTACATCAACTAATCCTCCAAATACCAATATTTTCCCCCAAAAATATCTCATACCCCAATAATTCTCGATAACTCACCAAATTACCAAAATACCCCTAGGCTCACCACTAGTCGGGTATTAATCTCCCATTGTGACTTTTTTGCTACTTTTCTCAAAAGGATCCACTAATGCCGAATGTCACAAATATATCCACATAATCATGTGTTCTCTGGCATAAAGCACATAAAATCACAAGTATACCCACCGCGGGTCAAAATTACTAAAATGCCATTTCTAAATCAAAATGGGCTATAAGCACATTTAACACACTTAAACATGCATAACCAGCCATATCGTAATATAACTCATATACTTCACATAATCATATATTTATACGATTAATTAACACATAATTACTCCACGTGTCCTCCCAACACACTTATCAAGGCACTAAGCCTCATTAGGAATTTTGGGGTGTTACATTTAAATTACACAGCAACCTTATAATATTCAAATTCAAACAACAGAAAAATATGGCTTTTGGACTTCTTAGGTCTTACAAAAGATGAAACAAATAAAGTCTAACAAAGATTTCTTATCATTGGTAATACTAGATGAAAGGCTTTCCAAGTTCGTGGAACCATCTCCCCATTTAATCGAGCTAGTCTGAAGGTTCTTTCTCGTAAGAACTCTACAATCTGATAGAGTCCTTCCCAGTTTGGTCTGAGAACACCATATTTAGGGTCTATTTTTGCTAGGAATACCCTCTAAAGCACTAAATCTCCTAGCTCGAGTCTCCGCTCTTTGACCTTCGAGTTGAAATAAGGTGTCACCCTTTGTTGGTAATGTGTGAGCTACAACTGAGATTCTTCTTGTCGTTCTTCAACTAGATCCAGGGATGCATTAAGCAGGTCATGGTTCCATTCCTGGTTAAAGGTTCTTTTCCTGTGTGACATCACCATAACCTTGACTGAGAGCATAGCTTCGCTTCCAAAAGTTAAAGAGAAGGGAGTATGCCCAGTGGAGGTGCGATGTGAGGTCCTCTAAGCCCAGATCGCTTGTGGGAGTTGTTCAAGCCATAGCCCCTTAGCATCCTTTAATAGCTCCTTTAGATTCGCCTTAAGATTTTAATTTACAGCCTCGACCTGCCCGTTGGCCTGAGGATATGCCACGGAAGATAAACTCTTAATTATGTCGTATTTCTCGCAGAAATTCATGAATAGATTGCTATCAAACTGAGTTCTGTTGTCAGACACAATCTTCTTTGGGAGCCCAAAACTCCATATTATGATCTTTACTATAAATTCCAGAACTCTCTTCGAGTTTATAGTCACCAAAGGTTCGGACTCCAACCATTTTTTAAAGTAGTCGACTACAACGATCGCGTAGCAAAATCCTCCTTTTTTAGGTTGCAACAAGCCAATTAGTTCGATAACCCATATAGAAAATGGCTAGGGCGAGGAAATCATGGTTAATTCCATAGGTGCAGCTCGAGAAATGGAGGCAAAACGTTGGCGCTTGTCACACTTGAGGACATATGAGGTCAAGTCCTTTTTTAGTGTGGGAAAAGTAACCTTGCCTTAGAATCTTCAAGGCCAAACTTTGCCCCCCAATGTGATCTCCGAAAATCCTTCATGGGTCTCTTTAAGGATAGCATGCGCTTCTTCAGGCAGAACACATCTTAAAAGAGGCATGGAATGACCTCACCTTTACTGAATCCCCTCAACTATAACATACTTCAGGACCTGGTATAAAAATTTTAGTGCATCCTTACAATCTTCGGGTAGTTTTCCGGACGTGAGGTATTCTACTATTGGGGTCATCCAGGTCGATCTTTCGCAAATCATCCTGACATTTCTCAGCTCCTCTTCTATGCTCGACTTTTCAAAGAATTCCACGGGAATTACACTCAATGTGCTCGCTTCTTTGGTGGTGGCGAGTTGGGCTAGAGTGTCAACGTTGGTGTTCTGCTCGCAGGGGACTTGCTCGATAAAATAGAACTCAAATTCTGATAGCTCGCTTTTTACCTTATCTAGATAAGCTTCCATTTTGATTCCTCGAGCTTGATATTCCCCTAACACTTGATTAACCACGAGTTGAGAATCACCGAAGCATTGAATTACTTTCGCTTTCAACTTCTTTGCAATCCAAACTTCAGCCAACAAAGCCTCATACTCTGCTTCATTGTTGGAAGTGTGAAAATTGAATCTGAGAGCCGTATGGAAACAATGTCCTTCAGGTGTATATAGGATTATTCAATTCCAGATCCATTTTCATTGGATGATCCATCAACAAAGAGTTTCCATAATACTTGTACTGGTTCCATCATAGGTTCGTTCTATAAACCGGTACATCCAGCTATGAAATCGGCGAAAGCCTGGCCTTTTATTATTGTTTGTGGCTTGTACAAAATCTCGAACTGACTGAGTTTGATAGCCCATTTCAAGAGATGTCCCGATGCTTCAGCCTTTTGCAAGACTTACCTTAAAGGTTGATCGGTTAAAATGTGTATATCAGAATGCGAGCTTCTCAATCAAAGGATATCGAGATTCAGCTCCCATAAGCCTCTTACTTATGTAGTACACAGGTTTGTGCACTTAATTTTCTTCTCAAACTAACACAGTGCTGGCCGCGTTCTCTGTTATTGCAAGGTATAGGTATAGACATTCCCCAGCACCTAGTTTTGATAAAACAGGGGGTTCAGCCAAATGCTTTTTCAGATCTTGAAATGACTATTCGCATTCTTCCATGCATTCAAACCGTCTATTTCCCTTGAGTAGATTATAGAAGGGAAGACATTTGTCTGTGGACTTGGATATGAACCGATTTAAGGCCACGATTTTTCCAATTAGGCTCTGGACTTCTTTTCGTGACCTAGGCGATGTTATTTTTAACACTGATCTGATTTTTTAAGGGCTTTCCTCGATCCCCCTTGAGTAAACTATGAAGCCTAGAAGTTTCCCCAATGAGACCTTAAAGGTACATTTATAGGGATTCAATCTCATATCATACTTTCTTAGCACACCAAAATACTCTTCCAGATCAGGTACATGATTATTGGAAGTTTTTGACTTGATGAGCATGTCTGGGCCATTCCATCAAATTTTTTAGAAGGGGCCCAATCTCGTATTTGATTACGACGATTGACCCTTCATTTCCATTAAAGGGTTTGGGTTCACAATGGATTACACGAAGTTTTGTATATACACTTATGTTGGGGCCCCTGTGTTGTTCAAGAAGAAGCAAGATGGCTTCAACATACACTTCCATGTTTTTCCCAATCCGGTCCACAAACATTTTGTTGACCAGCCTTTGATACGTGGCACCAGCATTCTTTAGTCCAAATGGCATGACTTTGTAGCAGTATACATTGTGTTCAGCCATGAAGCTGGTCTGCTCTTGGTCCGCAGGCTTCATCGCGATCTGGTTATATCCAAAATACGCTTCTATGAAGGATATGAGCTCATGGCTTGTTGTTGCATCAACTAGCTGATCTATTCTTTGTAGTTGAAAACAGTCTTTTGGACATGCTTTGTTGAGGTCGGAGAAGTCAATGCAGGTCCTCCAATTTCCGTTTGGATTTGGAACTAGAATGGGGTTTGCAATGTAGGTCAGATACTTTGCCTCCCTAATGAATCTGCATTTCAACAAGCGAGCGACTTTTTCCTCTAAATATTCTCCTCTCTCCTTCCCTAATAGCCTTCAATTCTGTGTAGCATCTCATAATTTTATGTAGCTAGATAGTAGTAGCTTGTGTTGTAGTATTTTAGTTTTCATGGTTATTGGTTCAAGTCGGGATTTAGTTGGAAACTCATAGAGATAGTTATGGATTTTATAAGTTTAGCCTATAGTTTAGAAATATTAATTTTTTCATGAGGTTTGATTAATATAGTTGGTCCTAGAAATATTATTTATTATAACCTAAGGTTTAGATAGAATAACTAAGGATGTGACATTTGTCACATGTATGTTTATTAATGATTTAAGGATTTTAGATGAATAAATTAATCAACGATAAACCTAGGAAGTCTAGAACCCTCCCTCAGATATTATGATCTCGTATTAAACAACTTCAATTGTGCTGAAAGTGTGCAAAAATGTGTTTAATATATCAGTGTAAGCCGATATATCGCAACTATAGGGGCCGATATATCGCCTATGTTGATATGGAAAACACGTCGACTTCGCACGAACGAAACCACAAAGCCTCAAGAAATATAGGGGAGGCGATATATCGGTTCCACATGCATATCTTGAAAGTCCTTGGAATCCGAGATAGAAACAGCCATCAACAACTTGGACTTGTTCTTGAACGATTTTGACCGAGTTCTGGGCATCTGTTGAGCAGAAAATTAAATTATTTATTCATTTTAAAAGGAGTTTGTTTCACTCCTTGAACTCTATAAATAGGACCCTTCACTCATCCATTTGCATCAACATTCAAGCACTTCTCAGAGCCTCCAAGCTGCTAATTTCATTCTAGAGAGAAACACTAGGGTTTTTGGGGTTAAAAGCTTTCAAATCTAAGCTTTTCTAAACACTTGGGAAGTAAGCTAGAGAGTGATTTTGGTATTAAGGTGTAGATCGAAGTTCTAAGTTATCTAAGGTACTTTTATCCTCGAGTTTAGTTCATTATAGTTCCTCTTATTCTTTTCATTTTCTTCAAATCCTAACTTGTTATAATGGCTTTTGGTTAGGTGTTTGATTTCCTTTGAAACTTAAGGTTTCGGTAAGTTCTTATCTTGATGGTTTAGATCTTTTTTTCATCCTCATTTCTTTAGGAAACTTATGGTTTTACTATTTGGTTTAGGAGTTTCCAATCCCACACTTGTCTCCAATACTCCAGTTTTTGGTAAGCAAAATAAGTTAGATTTTATGTGTTATGATTATGTTTATATGTTGTGTGTATGTATATATGTATGTTGTTTTTATGCTTATAGTCGCTTGGGAAATATGGTTGCTTAGATAGCAAATAAGTAAATCATGAGATTTTTAACATTATCGTAGACTATAGTTGTGTTTAAACCTACCTCTAAATAGTAGCAAGAGGACCTAGATGGTTTCTATCACATACTACGGTAATGAGTTAATGGCCATTAATTTGTAGTCTTATGCTTTATGCTTTATGTTTTTATGTCTTATGTTTTATGTTATGTTTTAGTAGTTTTTCCTTACTAGGCATTAGGCTCATTCCTTTTTATTTAGATTGTGCAGGAAAATGAGCATGGAAGGCAAGACGGATTCATGGTGGCTTTGGCATGTGTATTGAGCAAGAACTAAATGAATGGACTGATGGGAACGATCGAGGGTGACGTTTATGTTTTGAGTCTTTTTAATTATGTATTTATGATTTTCCGCATTTAGTATTTGAACGATTAAAATAAAGGTTTAATTTTCTTTATGATTTTATATAATAACAATGGGATCCCATATTTTGGATTTTCTAATAAAGTTATATTATTTTATGTATGTATTCGAAAATAATAGATATGTCTTAGTAGATTTTAATGGTCTGAGGTCTTTAAGTTAGTCGGGTCATTACATTCTGTTCCTTTGCCGGCACGTTTTTGTCCAGGTTTAAGGTGTGCATAATCACACTCGAACTGATTCCCACCATATCCCTGTGTGTCCAGGCAAAGACGTCGAGGTTTTTCCTTAGAAACTTCACCAGTTCCTTCTAGATTCTTTCAAATCTTTACCACTCTCAAATGTGTCTCTGGATCGAGAATTGTTTCTTCTAGCTCCTATAAAGCTTGGAGCTCAGATCGATCTTCACCTATCCTTGGTTCTATTTCCTCTAGTTGTGCGACCTCATTGTCTGACCCTTGAGGTTCTCCTGCTTCTTCAACAATTACCATTGTCATATGCTCTTCATTCTCTTCAACTATCACCATGGCTTGCTACCCAGGTTGTGATTTTCCCTTCATGGAAATGTTGTAGCATTCCATGGCAGCGAGTTGATCCCCTTTTATCATGCATATCCCCGAGGAAGAGGATAACTTTATGGCCAAATGGTGAACATAAGTTATGGCTTCAAATGCCATCGACGCTGGTCTTCCCAAGATTGCGTTGTAGGCAGCTGGACAGTCAATTACCACGAACTCAAGCATCTTGGCAACAGCTTGTGCTTCATCTCCCATAGTTATTATGAGCTCAGTCGTTCCTATTGCTACCATTCCTTCTCCCAAAAACATAAAGAGTCATGGAGGTCGCCTTAATATCGGCTATAGATAATCCCATTTTTTTCAAGAGATGGACCTGAATAGCACATTGACCAATCTTCCATTGTCAATCAAGATTCTTCTTACTCTCCGGTTAGCGAGCTGAATTGTTATAACCAGCGGATCATTATGAAGGAATTGGACGAGACTAGTGTCTTCTTTCGTAAAAATGATTAGTTTCTTATCCATTCATTGTTGTTTAGATAACCACTGCTCTGGAGTAAATATTGCACTGTCATGAGTTTTTAGCTCTTGAATATATATGTTTTGAGCTCCGTTACTCGTACCTGCTGGATGAGGACTGCCTGCAATAATGGCAATATCCTTTCCTTTGAAAGAAGAAGGGATGATCTAACTGTCTGGAGCTGGGAGAGTTGTTGATGGATTGGCTTGGTTCCCCGGAGCTAGTTAAGGGTTTTGCACTGTTGATTAATTAGGAGCTACCCAATTATGAGCATATTGCGCTAGCGGTCCAACTCGAATGAGTGTCTCAATCTCATCATTTAACTGACGACAATCGTCAGTGTTGTGGCCAATGTCTCTATGAAAATGAAAATTTTTGTTGGATCTCTCTTTGCCCGCTAGTGTTTTAGGGGTTCTAGCTTCTTCCATGGAAGACAGTCAGAATTAGCCAGGTAAATGTGTTCCCACATATCTATTAGGTCAGTCTACGCAGTGAAGATAGAAATGTACCTCTCCCAAGGCTTATTCTTCTTGGACTCAGTTTGGTCGCCTTCACCATTCCTCTTTCTTTTGTTATTTCTAGCCTGGTTGTTATGGGCCACGGGCTGAGTAGTAGCTACAACATCTGTCGTCGCTCCAGCGGGCCAAATAGGGGTCTAGCTGGTTCCTGTGACTACAGAATCTGCTTCCTCCAGGTTAATCTATTCCTGAGCTCAAGCCAAGAACTCGTCCATACTCTTCACTCCCTTCCTTTGAATTTCCTTCCACAATTCACCTCCGACGGTGATTCCTGACTGCATGGCCATGAGCTTGGTACTATCATCAGCGTCCCTAGCTCGAGCTACTATGTTTGTGAACAGGTGGATGTACACCTTAAGGGATTCACCCAATTGTTGTTTTATATTGGCCAAGGAGTTGTCCTCTACTCAAACTTCTTTCGCAGCTCGAAATTGCTTTATGAACTCCGTCGATAACTATTTCCAGGAAGTGATCGAGTGCCTTTTAAACTTGTTAAACCATAATTTGGCCGGTCCTGTTGTCAATGTGGCTGGGATTAGAACACATTGCAAGTCGATGTCGGCGTTGTGGGCTCTCATCAAAGTGTTGAAAGTCTAGATGTGGTTTGATGGGTCAGTTGTTTCGTCGTACTTGGCATGTTGGCCATTTTGAAGCCCATGGGATACGGAGCAACTGCGATATGAGGAGCAAAAGGCTCGAACTCCTCATCAGAATCACAACCGTCCATGTTTTTCCCTGACAGTAGACTCTTTAGCTGTTCCTCCATCAAGACCAGTCGTTCAAGGGTTGGATCCTTTGTCTCTAGGTTATTTGGGAACTGGTTACCAACTCACATCCCATCTTGCATGTTATATGGGTTATTGTCCCTCCAAGTCAGAGCTCAGTTAGGTGGGATGTTTCCTTTTTCGTGTACGATTGACGGATCTCCCATCGTCTGAGCGTAACTCAGATCATTGTAAAGAGCTGACTGTCCTCTTTGCGCATTTAGTTGGTCACGCATATCAGACTGGGGATTGGAACATAAGCTTTGGAGTGAGCTTAATTTATTTCTCAGGTTGCTCTCATGTCTTTGGGAGTGCGTGTTGCGTACACTCCCAGTTCTACCCCCACGATGGATCTCCAACTAATAGCTACCATTCACGAAGCTTACTACTTGCGGATGAGGTCATGGGGCTTGATTGTTCATACGAGATCGCAGGACATATGTATCTTCTATGGGTACAAAATTTCTCTTGTTATTCCCGCGAACCGAAACATTTCTCTGTAGGCGAGGAGATGTCAGATGTCGTATAGGTGATGAAATTCATCTCCCGCCAAGACGCACCAGATTAGCTCACCCATTTTCTACTCCAATTTCTTGAGTTGGTGGCAACACAGATTCGTTTCTTTGCTCTTGAGTGGTTGGTTGAGGTTCTGGTGGATTTACAGGGACCTACGCCCTTCTCGATGCGGTCAAAGCTTGCCCTGTCTGACTAGGCTAATTTATGTGAGTGTGAACCGCTTGTTCATTCCTAGGATTATTAGCATGTGGGTTGTTTCTAGAAGTCTGTTCAGAAGGCATGGAGCTCGGGGTTGCTATTCTGACAGAACGACTCACGTTGGGTCAATTGCTCCTGTGGGACCGAGATCGATGGGATCCACTTTGCCTCCTTCCGAAATTATCATCGGCTGTAGGGAGAGGTAATCAAGCCATTATCTCATTTATTTGACTGTTAGCCTAGGCGAGGTGGCTCCTTAGCTAGGCATTCTCCATTTTGATGGCAGTCAGATATCCAGAATTTGGATTCGGAAGACAGGAAGTCAAACTTTCAATATCGTCCTGGTTCACATGCAGTTTTCCAGGACGACCCTGCACAGAAGTTCCCTCTCCAGCTGGGTCAACCACACGGTAATGTCCATGATCACAAGGTCTCTCTGGTTCATTGTCATGCATGGAACGAGTTACCACCATGTTGATTGTTGTGTCGAATATTCTCTAACAAATTTCAAGCATAATCTGCTCTCAATGAAAGCACCAATTTGTTGACGTGGTTTTTTGCCAACAAGGGATTAAGAAATCCGATTAGAGAGATTAAGCTTATTGATAAACCATAAATATAAACTCACAAAGTTTTAACGTGGTTCGGTGGTTAAAAATCCACCTAGTCCACGAGTCACTCTTATTCTTGTTTAGGAACCCATGATGAGATTGTTTATGACAATTTCAGCAGAGTTTTGGCATACAAGATGTCGGTCCCTTTTACTGCCCATTTCCCTTATATTTATAGGGAATTGTGATGGAAAATATTGGGTAACCGTACAATAAATGGTCACATACAGAATTGGGTAAATTCCCAAATAAATGGGTATGTACATTCCCTAATTAAGCCTATTATCATTTACATTGATCAAAAAATGTATATAATGATCATGTGCATTCATTGCATATACTGGGCATCCGAGTTTGTTGGGATTCTTCCATATGCGCATTCTTAAACTACCACGAGCTAGTTGCCACTCTCAAACTGGGTGTGATTGGAGCAGGATGGCATGACTTAGATAATGCTTGGGCTTGATGAGGGTGATCTGGACACTAGACACCTCGATCTCATGGAGGATCCTGGACTGTCCAAAACTCAGTGACATAGCCTCGAGTTGTTTGGTCTGGAGCTAATGATCTCTGAAGCCTTGTAACCTCTATTTATTATGTGCCAATTGCCAGCTGTACCCCGAGCAAGATAATTGAGCTTGTATTTTTAGGGTACAACAAACCCATTTCCTCCAAAGATGCTGTAAAGAAGCCCATGACTAACTCTGCTTCCAAGAAGATCAAAAAGATGGTGTCACAATGTAGCGAACCAGAAATTTTTTTTTTTTATTTAATTGTTTATTTATAGAATTTTGCATATTGTGAATATTTAAATAATAGTTTTATTTTATTATTTTATTAAATTATTAATTTGAATGTGTGACAATAATTGACATTATTTCCTTTCTTATTATTGTGTGTGCATGTGTGTGAATGTGTGTTGTGTGCATGATGGTGTGCGTGTGGTGCATGGCAAGAGGAGTGTACATGTATGAAGGGCTTGTACCTAGACTAGATCATGGAAATGAGAGTTTTCCTTGTTTAGAAAATTTTACTAATAAAAGAATAAAATCCTTTATGTTTTGATAGCTTGTGCTCACATTAAAAAGAAAAGGGAACACATGGAGAGAGAGAAAGAGAAAGAAAGAGAGGGTGGCGTGTGGATAAGGTGAGCAAGAAGTGGTATCTTATTTCCATTTTTGGAGATTTTTACATTAGTGTGAGATCAAAAGAATGTGGAAAGTCTACGACCTTTTTATTAGAAAAATATAGGGAAATTAATAGACAAAATAAAAAGGGAAATGAGTGTTTTCTTTTCTCACTAGGGATATAGGGTTTCGACTAGGGAGGCTAAAAAAGGGAAAAGAAAGTGCTTGCCACTCATTTGCTTGTGGTGGCCAAAATTCATAGAGAGATAGTGAGAGAGAGAGCTTCGAAAATTAAGGATAGAGAGAAGGGAAGAAGAACACTAAGGTACTGCATTTGAGTTTTGATTGTGTTCCCTTTCTTTCTTTCTTCCTAACTCTAAGACAACCTTGACTAATGTTTGGCATAGGGTTAGAATATCACCAGGGGAAGGATCTCTAGTGCTCTAGGTTTGATTCCCACAAACACTACAAGAGGTAAAGAATGATTATATTGTTTTTGGTATTCATGCTTATGGATTTGAAAGAACTGACTCTTTGAATGAATTGAATAGAAGAGCATGCTAGGATTATAAATGGATTCTTGCATGATGGGTGTGATTTTTTAATATCGCTTCTTGTGGACTTGTCTACATGTTTCGACCATGATGCTATAGGAATTCTAGAAGTTGATTCTTTTATTTTTGTTTAGCATATTGTGTTCTAATATGGATTTGAAAGCTATGGTGATATTTGAATCCATTGTATTATGATATAAATATTTATTGATATTAATATTGTTTAGATATTGATAATGTTGAAATTGCAATGTGTTTATCCATAAATCAGTTGCTGATGATGTGGCAAGGATTTTCGACACGTGTCGGACACGTAGAAGAGATACGGCTCGCCTATCGACCAACATTATTTCCACATGAAAAGATCAAGTTTTACATACGACCAGCCTGGTCGTATACTCCGTTCATTTATGTAAAAATCTGTACAGTTGTAATGATATCCGAGAATATCTCTTCATTATGACTTGCAGATCCATTTATTAAGGATAGATATTATTTCCTAATTCATGTAATCCTTCTTGAGCCTATAAATACACAAGAAATAGCTCAAGGAAGGGGATCGATATTTTTCTTTCGGAATTATAGTACTATTATCCATCGTTTGTATTGCTTTCTTCTTCCAAGGTCTGTGAAACTCAGGAACCCTAGTTCTTTGATCACACCTTTGGAGCTCAATACTAATAATAGTATCAAGTGGGCGTAGGTCATTACCAATCCCTGGGGCCGAACCACTATAAATCTTTGTGTTCTTTATTTTTCTATTAGATCATTTTCTCAAGCTCTCTATATTACTTTCCTGTCGTTTTCTAGACTCCATGTCGTTGACCAAATTCAGGGTCAATACAATGATTATAAGTGATTAATAAGGATGATGCATATTCGGCTATGGTAGTATGCTTTCAACTTGTGATTTTTCTTTGACTATTAATCCAAGATATGGCCTTGCTTTATTAGGAATCATGGTAGAATGTGTTTTTCTAATGGTTTAGATTCTTTTAAAGTTTCAATTGAGTATGGAATATGATTTTGTGCCATTATAGAAACATGCTAGGTGTGTTTTCTCATTATGTTATAAATCCATGATTCTATGTGTTTATGTATTCAAGAAAAAAGAATTAAGCCCTTGCTAAATATTTTCTTAGTGATTTACAAGAATGTATCAAGGATTTTATTATTTATGTAATTATGTGCTTGGTGTTAATTTTGTGATGATTGATGCATGTTTAAATGGCAAGTTATATTGCATGAACTACTAAGTTATTTTTGTTGCTATAGGTTTTGGCCAAGGGGGTGTAGAATTGGTTTCTTATTTTATTTTATTTTATTGTAATTTGAATAGAAAGCATGTTAGGCTTTGTTTCATTATGAAAATTGATTCATGAAAATTGTTATTATATTGTTCTTGGCTCTATAGGTTTCGGCCAACACTATTTTTTTTTTAAGTTTGAAAGTTGTTTAATTATTTTAAAGTGATATATGTAATTATTGAATGATTCTAAGATATTTTAATGTTGCAAGCATGCTTAATAATGTTGATAGGATTCTATTGGCATGACATGTTAGGAAATATTCTTAATATGTGACTAGGGTTCAACCAGGGCATAAAATAGAGCTAGGACTGATTAAATAATTTTAATGCACGCATTAAGCTACTTTGGGAACCCTAGGGTTTCAGCCTAGGGTAGTTGGTGTGATGTTGATATTATTTTTATTATAATTATGATTATTAAGCATGTTTGTGAATGAATGTGTTGCCATGTTTTGGTATGAAAAATTGGTGTTCTTTGTCTATAGGGTTTCGACCAAAGTAGTAATATGTACATGAGCTGTTATTTTTATGATTTTATGCAAATGCAAATGTGGATTATGTGTTTACATACCAATGTCTGTTTCTTATAATATTAAGACAAATGTTTTTATTATAATTATAGGCTTGTTGTGAAGTATTTCCTGCTCTTTAATTTTCTTGGAATTGAGGAAAGGAAGTTAGCTAGACTTCTGTGAATTATGTTATGAATGTTTGAAAGTAAAGCATTTGCCATATGTGGTAAGTTATAGCAATTGTGATGATTGTCCTGTTTGAATTATTCTATGAAATAAAACATTATTGTTAGTGTTATGTTCATGACACAACAAAGGTGTTACTAAGGTATGACGTTCCCACAGGGCAGACGTGCCATAGACCCCAAGGTGGGGACATGAGGATCAGTTTCTAGGGTTTTCTGGTTCTTGACAGAATTATACAATATTTGTATGTGTAATTATTTCTAAATAAGGTATACAAAGATGGGATGACTGTATGTTATATTTCATTAAAGGCATGATAGAAGTATAGCAATGTTTTATGATTATGTTGCTTATATTATTTGTACTTCCTTACTGGGCAAGCTCACCCTTTTACTTTCCCTCATTTTAGGTATGCGTTAGGTTGTTTGATTAGCATGCATGGTGAGTTGTGTGGTTCCCATTGAAGTTGGTATGTATGATGCGGGGAGCTAGGGGACGAGAAACGATCTAGAACGTCATAATGCATTTACTAGTTTATTTTTGGTTATTATTGAGCTCAGTGGGTTGTCTTTATTTTTCTTTAATTTTCATAATTTTTTTTTGAACATTGGACCCATATTGCATTGTTTTTAATAAGGCTCCACTGTATTTTCTAGACAATTATTGGTATTGTATATATAAGTATCAAAAGTGGTATTTTCCTAAAGATGGATAAGTTAGGGCGTTACAAATGGTATCATAGACGAACTTTCATTTCTTTCAAGGAATCCCTCAGCATACATACTAAAGACTAGAAAAAAATCATCTCATCGTGTCATAAGTATATTTGTTCCCTACTCTACAAGGTGGTGTGTGGATAAGATGAGCGAGAAGTGGAATCTTATTTCCATTTTTGGAGATTTCTACATTAGTGTGAGATCAAAAGAATGAGGAAAGTCTACCACCCTTTTATTAGAAAAATATAGGGAAATTAATTGACAAAATAAAAAGGAAAATGAGTGTTTCCTTTTCTCACTAAGGCTATAGGGTTTTGACTTGGGATGCTTAAAAAGGGAAATAAAGTTCTTGCCTCTCATTTGCTTGTGGTGGCTGAAAATGTAATATCTGGACACACATCTTATTTTAATTATTTATTGTTTTATTTATTTAATTGTTGTTTAATTTACTTATTTATTTTATTTCACTATTCTTTTATTGTTGTCTTGTTTACTTGTTTACTTGTTTAATTAGTTACTTTCTCATTTACCATATTAGTTATTTCTTTATTTATTTAGTTATTTAGTTGTGTGTTTATTTTATTTATTATATGTGTGTGCATGAAAAGCTTTGGACGGTATGTGTGAAAGAGAAGTGTGGTGAGATCATAGAGATTTGTGTAGATTAATGTTTGAATGATTGGATAAAATTGTGGAGAATTAATGAGGATTCCTTATTCACACTACAAGTTGAATGTTCGAAATATAAAAGGGAAATATATGCTGAATTTTCGAAAAATTCAAAGGGAAGGAGATGACAATGTGAATGGCAAGATTTGTTTCTTGATTGAGTGAAATCAAGAGTTGCCTTAGAGAGCCATTTTCAAAAATCAAGTGATGCTTGTTGCTCTTGATTGATTTGGTGATATAAATGGAAGGATTGTCCCTTGATTCTAGCTTGGGAATTTCGACATTCATGGGATTTGATGATGGAAAATAAATCATGTGTAGAGTGTAAGATTAAGGCTAGGTTCATAGAGGATTAAGAGGATTTAATGGTGATTGATTCTAGGAAATCATGGATGGTGATAGTGTTCAAAGAGCATGGCTAGAATGAGGACTAGGTTCATGCCATTATGATTAGGATATGATCAAATAAATGGTAATTGGAATTAATTATCATTTATTTGAGAGGATTTTATGGGTATCACTCATAGCACTCTTATAGGATTTGAATGCGTCAACTCTCTCAAGAGAAGACAAGGGAGCAAACAAGGTGTGTTGTCCATTAAATTTGAAAATGTCCAAAGCGTATGATCATGTCGAATGGTCTTTTCTTTGTAGAATTATGGAAAAATTGGGGTTTTCATTCAGAATGGATCTCAAAAGTTCTCGTATGCCTCTCTTCAGTTCATTATTATCTTCTAATTAATGGTGAAATAATTGGTAGTATTGAGCCTAATCGTGGTCTGCGTCAGGGAGACCCACTTTCTCCATTTTTGTTCCTTCATTATGTTGAAGGTCTCTCATCTCTTGTACGACATTGTAATGCTCCAAATTCTCCGATGTGTTTTAATGGCGGGATTAGTAGGCCGGGAGGGTCATACTTGTTTAATTATGCCATTAAATGAATATATGCATGTTTATTTGAATTATATTATAATATGATGTTAAATGCATGCATGTGGGTCCACATTTCATGACAGGGGTATTTTGGTAATTTGGCCCTTTGAGGGTGTAATTGTATATTTGTATGCATGTCGGTGATATAGTGTTGAGGCCACATTATAATGTGGATTTGTTCGAGCTATTCGGCATGAGACGATCTTTGAATATCAAGTAGCGGTTTAGTCATAACGGGATTAAATTTGAGGCTCGGGATGTTTTAATGATTAGAGCGTTGCTGGGAATAAAAGGGTAACGAGATATGAATTATTGGTATTTGAGAATATCGAGAATAGCGGGAATTGGAGGGTGTTAATTATTATTAACGAAATAGGTTGGAAAGGACGATTTTACCCTTGGGAGTTTTTAGAAACTTTTAAATGACCTAGGGGCAAAATAGTCATTTCACCCCTAAGATATATATCAGCATTTGTGCTGTAGAATCTTACCTGAAACAGAGCACTCTTCTCCTTCAACCGTTCATCATTTTCTCTCCTTCCTCCTTTGAAGTTTTTGGACCCAATTTGAAGATACAAGCTAGGAAATCAAAGCTTGGAGGTTATAGACTTAGTTCATCCATTGAGGAGGATTCAAAACCAGCTTGAGGTAGGATTTCATCCAAGAATTTTAAGCTATACTCTCTTTTTCTTTATAGTTTTCAGGTTATAGTTTTGATGTGGATAGTTGGGAATTAAGGGATGTTTTTGTGTAAGATTGATTGGGTTTTGGTGACGGGGTGATGTAGATGAGGTTTAGGGGTTGAATTGGGTGTTTTGGTAAGGTTTTGGATTGGTTTGGAAGGTTGGTTTCAAGGGGAATCACAAGGAGGGAAAACAGAGGTGTTGCTGGTCTGAAATTGGTGCAGTAGCCCATTCCAGGCGCAGCAGCGCTAGGCAAGGCAGAGAGCTGGGCCTCTCTGACTTGGAAATAGCGCCTCAGCGCTATTTAATAGGGCTGCAGCGCTGGTCCATTTTCCAACAAGCCTATTTTAGGGCTCGGAATGACCTTTAAGGCTCGGGGTTTGGTTCCTTTGCCTCGTTTGAGTATATTAAGATTCCCGAGAGTGCGGGATTGATCCCGGGAGTGTGGTTTTAGATTGTGAACCATTTATTGATTTACTTTATTAAAGGATTATAATTGGTTATGATTAGGTGACCGCTAAGGAATCTAAAGGTTGATCATTCTCAAGGGTCGTTCTTATATTATTTCTCGCTCGAACCTGAGGTAAGAAAACTGCACCCCATATGTGACATGCATGATTATTCTTGAGGCATGTTGATTGTGTAAATGTGGACATGGATTGATTATTGAATGCTTAGCAAATCTTTCTCACTTGTGCATGGTACTGACTCATTAGTCAGAATTGGCAAAGGTGTCAGTATCAACTGTGAAGCTGTGACTCATTAGTCAGGTTCGGCAGTGGTACTGGGCACTGGTCATACGATGCTGACTCATAAGCCAGGACGGCCTTAGCGTGTTCAACGCAAGCCAATAAATATTAGATCTAATCGATATCTACATTGGATGACTCAAAGAGCATTAATGCCGGACCGACCTCAAGTTCGATGAATATTACAAGTGCTTGTGTGACTTACCTATCAGTCACTCATCCGTTAAGTTAGAGACTTACCTATCAGTCTCTCGTCTGTTGAAGGCTAGTGGCTTACCTAGCAGCCACTCTTCTGTTTAAATTAGTGACTTGCTTGTCAGTCACCCAGTATGGTTTTCTAGAACCTCAAGTGATATTCACTCATCTGTTTAAGAGCTATAAGCTCTGTGTGATTATAATGATAATCCTTTGATAATGTTTATATATAATACTATGTTTCTTGCTGGGCTTTGGCTCATGGGTGCCATGTGGTGCAGGTAAAGGGAAAGAAAAGCTCACCCAGCCTTGAGTGGAGAGCTTAGGTGGTGATGTGTACATATGCGGCCGCTTGACCACCACGGCCAAGGAGTTCTCAGAGGAACTAGGGGGTTTACCCTATTTTTGCCGCTTAGGTCGGCGGGTTTGTAAATTTGAAACAGTAATGACCATTTTGAGTTGTAAATAACTTGTAAAAGATTTTATGGGCCCATGAACAGTTTTATGTACTTAATAAAATATATCCTTTCCTTTTTATTGATTTTCCACCTTAGCCTGTTAATAACACTTAGAACACGTTTTTAACCAAAGGACTCGGGTAGCAGGTCAAATTTCTGGTTCACCATTCACCGTAACTGTTCTGGGGTAACTAGGGCGTTACATACATGGTATTGCTAATGGTATTCTGGCAGGTATAGCTTGTGGGAAAAATGGGCCTTATATTTCCCATTTGTTCTTTGTTGATGACAACTTTTTTTTTCTTTAAGGCTTCTGAAATAGCTTGTTTCTGATTCAAAGAGATGCTGGGATGGTATAGTCAAGTATCTAGTTAGCTTGTCAATTTCTCCAAATCTGCGATCTACTTTAGTTCCAAATTTTCTGATGATCAATGTATAGTTTTGGCGCGTATCCTCAAGGTCACATTGTCCCTTTCCATGAAAAATACCTGAGACTCCCCTTCTTCGTTGGTAAATCCAAGAAGAATTTATTTCAATCAGAAAGAATTCTATGAATCTGTTTAGACTTTCTGTCTTTCTCATTGAGGATATTCATAGACTGTGCGCTCAATTTTGGTGGGGTGGAGATGAGGTTAAAAGGAAACTCTACTGGTGTACATGGGTAGATTATGTTGGCACAAAAATGATGGAGCTATGAGATTCCACAATCTTTTTCTATTCAATCAAGCTCTTCTAGTTAAACAAGCTTGGAGGCTCCATAATAATCCTTTATCTCTTGCTTCCCAAGTGATAAAAGGCCTCTACCACCCTGATAGTAGTTTCTTGGATGCAAAAGTGGCTTATAGTGCCTCTTACATATGGAAGAGTATTGCTTGGGGGCGGGATCTTTTTGTTAGTGGCTCAAGATTGTTGGTGGGGAAAGGTTATTCAATCTCTATCTATTCAGATCGTTAGATTCCTAGAGGGGATGGTTACTGTTCAATATCTCCAAGAGCCCTTCCTACAGGTGCTACTGTTGACTCTCTCGAACTTTAATGTTGGAATTGAAATATTCCTCTAATCAAAAATAATTTTATTAAAGAAGAATTCGATGCTATTTTATCAATTCCTCCCCATTATAGCCTAAATGACGACATGCTTGTCTGACACCATAATGCTTCCGAGTTATACACGGTTAGAAATGGCTATTGTTAGGAACGAGTTTCCTAATACGCAGCGAAACGGTGGTGCGGTTGGCCCAGTGTACAACAAAAATTTTGTAACATATTTAAACTATCTTTAAATATGCGGATCCATTAATATACATACATTAATCATAAGCAAGATAATAATAGAAATCATACATCTTGAAGCCTATCAAGTGTCCTTGCTATCTTTTCGTATTTAGAACGATCTTCCTATCCAAGCCGCTCCCACGTACTCACACCAAGATCTTCCAAAGCGTTCTCTACACCTCAAGAAATGTGTGGGCACTTAGAGAATGAATGATAGTTTATTTGTGATTCTACTTGATGTACTCAACTCATGAGATCAAGAGAATAGGCTTGAGAATTGGTTCTTTATTTTCAGGGAGAGAAAACTATCGTTCTATTTGTTAGAGAATATTATTTTATTGCTCAATGGAAAAGTGGAAAAACCAAAAATACAACTCTATGCAAAAATACAATGGACAAGATAATATTGATTAAGTAAGTATTACAACTCAATTGCTCAAAATACAAGTAAATAAAAAGATGTAGAAGAAGAAGATTACAAACTCAATACTATAACAATACAAGTAAATAAGAAGAACACAAGAATGAAAAACACAAACAAACTCTCACACAACCAAAGTGTAGAGTAGTGGGGATCACCAACTTGAACAAGGTTCAAGACCTTTGTCCAAAAGCTTATTTCCCCCTATTCTCTAAGCACTAAGGGATCTCTCTAGGAAATAGCTCTCTGGAATTATCAAGCCTTTTGGTGTATTTTTCAGCCAAGTGTTTTGTGGATGAAAAAATGGTGTGTCTTACAAGTGAGCATTAGGCTCCTATTTATAGAGTTTAGATACACCCTTTGAATTTCAAATTCCACCAACCCCCATGGCTGTTACCAATAATTAATTGGGTGTTTTATGGAATTAAAATAGAGATTTTGGAGTTACTTGGCTGTTGGAAACGTTCAAAATTGGATAAAAACCGAATTAGTATGAATCTGTCAGCCACTAGCGCCGCGGCGCTTGTTTCAAGCGCCGCGGCCCTTGGTCAGTTTCAGCAACCAATTTTTTAAGTTTTTTCCAAAACGTTCCAATTTATTCCCACTTGATTTTGTAACTTCCATACACAATATGGGAGTTAAAATCACATATCTATCAGCCATTTCTCATATGGCTTTAAGAAATTCATCTCAATATTGTGTAACAACAAATCTACACAATAATGGGTGATATTTAGGAGTTACAAATTTGTGATGAATTTGTAACACCAAATATGTTACATGTTTGGATATTTCACACATATCCAAATAATGTAACTCTCTATTATATGTTACAATATGTGACAAATCATATTTGTGTGACAAATCACATTTTGTCACATTATTTAATCTAATATTATATTATATGAAATAATATAACACTCCCCCACTAGATTAAATAATCACTTTTGTAACACTTATTTAATCAATCAAACATTATATTAAAATATAATATTCCCCCACTTGATTAAATAATCACTCTCTATAGAAACCTTTGCATTGGTGCATAAAGTAAAATGTCTTTCGACTTGAATTTTACCTTAGTGTAATTATCACAAAGTTTGTTGAAATTTTGGTTGCCGAAGCATTGAACCACTATCCCTTGATAACAAACCGGTGATAACACACACACCTTTGCTGTGTTCACTTGAGACCTCAATGTCTCGCTTTTGCACCGTTAATGGCCATGTGCACATTCCATTCATAGACTTTTCTTGAGAATGACTCCCAATTCTCATGAGGGGCGGCACCACCCCTAGGTCTATATAGGTAGAACTCTTACAGTATTTTGTTACCCTAAAATACTTGTCTTTTCAAGACTGAGTTCTATTAAAAAACCTTTCGGTTTTAACCCTCAATTTGGTAACACACTAGTACTCATGTCTCAGATGGGACAAAATTGGAGTACTACTATCTATTCACTTGATTGACTTGTTATTACCTATTGAACCTAATACTAGTTTGGTTACTAGTATTAAGATAGGTTACCATCAACCGTGAATCTCTTTAGGGAGTCTAAGTCCCACCCCTTGAGATATAGAAATGATTCCATTTGAATCATTTCTTTTCTCATGTATGCATACTTAGACACTATCATTATTTTATTCAAACTTTGTTGCTAGCCATAGTTTGATTAAAATAGTTACCCCTTTAAAATAGTGATTTTGACCATAGTCAACACCCCCACTATTTTATAGTTTTATATCCAAGATAAACATTTTCCTTGAATATTAATTCTAGAAACCTCTTTGTTTCTAAAATTATCCTTTATGTTTAAATTGATTCCTTCTTGAATCAAAATATTACAAACAATGACTTTAGACACCAAACATGTCTAGATTTGTTCATTCTATACACATATAGCCAATATGATTTAGAATGTGGAATTCCAAATCACCTATTTGATAGGATAACCAAATTAATCAATTGATTAACAACAAAATAAATTGATTAACTTTGGAGCATCACCCCCACATTTCTCACATAGTGATAATCAAATATCGCTTTAAAATAGAAATCTCTTCATTTGTAATAAGTCATTTATCCTCCAAGATAAATCTATGCCTATGATTCTCAAAGTTCATCATGAGTCCTTAAGCTTCATGATAAACACTCAATAGATCAAGATAAAAAACCTCAATGTTTATCTTGATTCATTTACTTGCTAAAGCAAGGCACACTTATTTGAAAGTAACTTTCACTTAGTTGCTTTCTTTTATATATTTCACAAAATAAAATGTGAACACAAGTGTAATGTGAGAATTTCTCAAACAAATAATCACATTATGAAATAATAGGTCTACACACTTACTTATTATTTTAACAAGTTCATTTTGAAACTTTGTTAATGTCTCACACAAATGCCTCATAGCAAAATAAAGAATCATCATAGAATAATATTTTAATTTTATTGATAGCTTTCAAGAGTACAAGCTTTATTACAAAATAACAATTTTCCCACTAAGGCACATAAACATGGTAATCATGCTAGGATCTCTTCTTCCTTTTCTATAGCATTTACCTCATTCTCATGTGGGTCCTTTCGGTACCTACACACTCTAGCATAGTGCCCGGGTTTTCCACAAACAAAACAATGACCTCTCACGTCTTTGAATTGTCCATAATCTTTCTTTGGCCCTAAAGGGTTCCCACTACCCCTTTTGTTGTTGTTGTTGCCCTTTGGATGCTTGTGTGAAACCGCATTGGCCTTGGAAGTCTCATCTTTAGACTCATTCACACCCTTGTCTCTTATTCTCGATTCCTCTTCAATTCTAATGTGTTTTTGGATCTCTTCCAAAGTGTAATCCTCATTCTTATGGAGGATTCTTTTCCTATAGCTCCTCCAAGTTGGTGGTAATTTTGCCACTATTGCACCAACTTGGAAGGCCTCAGGAAGCTCAATCTTGAGAACTTTCAACTTGTTCACAATCACTTGTAACTCATGAATTTGAGGTAAAAGAGTTTTCCCATCAATGAAAGAAAATTCAAAATATTGAGAAATTAAGAATTTTCTTGTACCTTCTTCCTCAGCCTTGTACTTACTCTCCAAGGCATCCCAAATCTCCTTCGCGGATTTGCTATTGGTATAGAGATCATATAGCCTATCGGATAGGGCATTGAGGATATGACCCCTACAAAGAAGGTTGTCCTCTTCTCTCTTCCTTCTTTTCTCCACCTCCTCGGGAGTGTCTTTGTCGGATGGCTCGGCTAGAGGTGCCAAGGATGACTCAAGGATGTAGGCTATCTTGAGTGTTGTCAAAAGAAATTTCACCTTGTCTTGCCACCTAGTGAAATTGGATCCATCAAACCTATCCAACCTCACTAGGTCTTGGTTCATGATCTTGATGGTCTCTCCTTCCATTGAAACAAAGAGAAGAATAAGCTTTTGATTGTTAGAGAATATTATTTTATTGCTCAATGGAAAAGTGGAAAAACCAAAAATACAACTCTATGCAAAAATACAATGGACAAGATAATATTGATTAAGTAAGTATTACAACTCAATTGCTCAAAATACAAGTAAATAAAAAGATGTAGAAGAAGAAGATTACAAACTCAATACTATAACAATACAAGTAAATAAGAAGAACACAAGAATGAAAAACACAAACAAACTCTCACACAACCAAAGTGTAGAGTAGTGGGGATCACCAACTTGAACAAGGTTCAAGACCTTTGTCCAAAAGCTTATTTCCCCATATTCTCTAAGCACTAAGGGATCTCTCTAGGAAATAGCTCTCTGGAATTATCAAGCCTTTTGGTGTATTTTTCAGCCAAGTGCTTTGTGGATGAAAAAATGGTGTGTCTTACAAGTGAGCATTAGGCTCCTATTTATAGAGTTTAGAGACACCCTTTGAATTTCAAATTCCACCAACCCCCATAGCTGTTACCAATGATTAATTGGGTGTTTTATGGAATTAAAATAGAGATTTGGGAGTTACTTGGCTGTTGGAAACGTTCAAAATTGGATAAAAACCGAATTAGTATGAATCTGTCAGCCACTAGCGCCGCGGCCCTTGGTCAGTTTCAGCAACCAATTTTTTAAGTTTTTTCCAAAACGTTCCAATTTATTCCCACTTGATTTTGTAACTTCCATGCACAATATGGGAGTTAAAATCACATCTCTATCAGTCATTTCTCATATGGCTTTAAGAAATTCATCTCAATATTGTGTAACAACAAATCTACACAATAATGGGTGATATTTAGGAGTTACAAATTTGTGATGAATTTGTAACACCAAATATGTTACATGTTTGGATATTTCACATATATCAAAATAATGTAACTCTCTATTATATGTTACAATATGTGACAAATCATATTTGTGTGACAAATCACATTTTGTCACATTATTTAATCTAATATTATATTATATGAAATAATATAACACTATTTTTCACAGAGCGAATGTACAGAGTTGTCTCACATCACTTATCTGAATAATTTTCTGATTAGTCATACTTAAAAGAAAATATTCAAATTTTAAAAAATAAATCTGTAACCATTTTACAATTTACTTTTTAATTAATTAATTATTCTATTGATGAAAAAATCCAAAAACCAATTTTTGAATTATCCATTAATTAATTAAATAAAAATAAAAATCCCATCCCTGAAAATGCTGGCCCTACACGCCAACTGTGTGTGAACGTGTAGCTTCCTAATTTCTAGGGATATTGGTTTTTTAAATTTTATTTAATTATTTATTCAAATTATTTTGTCAGATAAGATCTAACAACCTGATAACTAATTCAAATTAATTATCAAATATAATTAATTATTTGAATAAATATTAATCTTTTAAATTCAAATCCAATTTGAACTTATCAGATTATTATCTCCCACTCAAATAAAGATATTTAATTAATTCTACCAATTAATTAAATCTAAAATTTTCGAAAATAAATATTTAATTTATTATAATTTCAAAAATTATAATTAATTAATTATTTAATTAAATTTCGAAATTAATTTAATTATTTAATATAATTTCGAAAATTATACAATAATTAAATATTAATTAATTTTATTAACTATAACTAATTTGTAATTAATTAATTAATCACTATTATCATATAATTGCATATTTAGCCTGAAGAACAAATTTCTTCTTAAATATGTCTTTAAACTATTTTCCCTTCATATCAACTCTTACCTTGAACAGTGTTGATAGAGTCGCTATGAGGACCTATGGACCTATAATTCCAAGCTCCAATAAATTTGAGATTATTAATTAAACTCTTTAATTAAATAATCTTAATTTATTAATCTCATGATTATTCTACTATAAATATGAGATTATACTCTTGTAATTATAGACATTTCATTTACTGAGTACTTTATAATCATAAAACGTCCATTAATATAATCATTGCATACAACTTGACCCTCTAATAATGGTTCATAATTAATCGGGAATAAAATTACCGTTTTACCCTTTTAATTATCTCTTGTTTCCTTAAGTACCATTGACTCTACTAATGAAGGTTAATTCATAATAAATTATGAATTTGAGCTCAATAACCTTTCAGTCCCAAAAGTCAACCCTTAAGAGAACCATCATTCAATCTCTTGCAAGAAGGTATAGATTCCATATCTGTATACTATGTCCCCAGCCATCTATATTAATGAGTTCTCAAAACAAAAGTTTCTAGCCTGATCATTCTGACAAACCCTAACAAGTGAATCAAAGAACTCATATAATATAAACAGGAGTTCATAGTAACTTCAGGATTAAGATCTATTTGTATATGATCATCAGTTGATATATTTAATTAATACTTCGAAACGGTATTTAACTAAGTATTAATAAACATATCTGATCCAGTTCTATATATTCTCTAATATATAAAGCACCTCCACTAAAGTGTCCTACCACACTAGTGATCCAGATCTAGATCACATGTATTCATAATACTAGTGGACCGTACTTGCAGTAATTAATCTAAAGATTCCATAACTTTATTTTACTGCGAACTATTCAAGTTCATTTATCTCAAACACAATCCTCCCGTACCAATACGTGTTTGAAATCACATATATGAACTTAGGAATTTTCTTGATATTTACATAATATTATCATAGAATAATATAGTCCATAAAATATATGCATAACAAATTCAATTTATTTATTTATTTCATAAAACAATGTCTACTACATATGCTTTCAGGGCACATTTCCAACAGCTATTGGCAAGCAACATGTGTTCATGGCTTTGGTTAAGTTGCTTCTTCTATTGGCCCCTCGATTTGGTGGAAGACCCTATGGTATTTGCACTTACCTCAAAAGATAAAAAAAATTCATTGGAGGTCTTCTTGCAATTGGATCCCAACTTTGGGTAACCTTCAGTGTCGTGGGGTTTCTACCAACTCAAATTGTCCTATCTGCAATGTTACAGCTGAAAATTCCTACCATGCAGATTGGGGGTGTACCTATCTGAAAGGTATTAGGAAAGTCTACAATGAGATGTTTCAATCTCCTCCTCGTAACCAAGGTGATATATATTCCTTCTTTCTTGATGCAAATGAATGCCTCTCCAAAACTGAATTGGAAACACTTCTTATCTTTCTTTAGAGAAATTGGTACAGAAGGAACAAGTTTATCCACGAGAATATTTTACTTGATGTTGACATGATAGCTACTTGGGTGTTTGATTACTATAACAAGTACATGCAAGCCAACAAAAACCACAATGGGAGTTACAATGTAACTGAGTCCGCTATAGGTACAGTGGTATCGAGATGGAAGGCCCCTCCCTCAAGCACTCTAAAGCTCAACATTGATGCAACCCTTCCGCCTTTGGAGCAGAAGATGGACACTATCATTCTTCTTCGCAACCACAATAACAAAGTTCTCTTGTCTGCGACTTGGTCTTCGATTTCAACGGTCCATCCGGAGGTTGCAGAGGCTGCAACTATCCTTAATGGACTGAACTTGTGTCGAAGCTTGGGCTACATAAGTTTGATAGTGTAGTCTGATTGCCTTAATGTTGTAAGAGCTATTAAGAACAAAGCTTGTCTTGCTTCCCATCTAGGATCTATGGTTAGAGATGTCATTCTTATTTGTAATAATTTTTCTGATATTTCCTTCCAATATAGTCCTAGACTAGCTAACGGAGCAGCTCATTCCTTAGCTAAGCTAATTTTATTGAAATGTTCTCATTATGTTTGGTGGCCTGGCTACCCACATTGTATAAACTCTATTATTATGGTTGATGGCCTTATTGAATGATATATCCTTGGCACTCTTTTTTGTCTTGAGTTTTTCCCACTGGGTTTTGCTCTTGAGGTTTTAATGAAGCCAAGTAGTTATCAAAATATATATATCATTAATAACTTTTTAAATTTAAAAATTCGTGTTATCATATTGGTATGAAAATTGATGCATTCCAATAACTTTATCTCTAAATTTATATACAATATTTTCAAGTGTTAAACAATTTTTTTTTTTTCAAAAAAAAAAAAGCATTAAAGTTCCTAGATGCGTTGGCGGGATAACCGTTAGTAGAATATAGAAATAGGACTAAAATCATGCTTAGGCCATCTCCAACGGGCAGCATATATGGTGATGCAGTGGTAGTTCTCTCTCCAACCCAACAACATTTAGATGACATATATGCAGTGGTGGGTACAGTGCACTGCATATATGCAGTGTCACTGTAGCTACCACATCTATTTTTTTAATTATTATATTATATTTTATAATGTTTAAATATATATTATTTATGTTAATAAATTTAGAAATTGGTTTATTTTGTGTGAGTTTATTTTGAGTGGGTTAAATTGTGAATAAAAGTATTATTAATTTTTCTTAATTACAATTTAAATCAATTATAATTAATTTTTTGTATATTTTTTTAACTTTTTAGTTAATATATATACTTATAAGAAAATGAAGATTAATACTGAAATTAATTGAAGAAACATCTAACAAAATACAATAAAACATTACAAACTTAAAATATTAGAAACTTAAACATACGTTAAAAGTTAAAATCAAACACATCAAACCGAAAACAATAACATAAATCTGGAAAAAAAAGTGAGATAAACTAAGACAATAATTTAATAATTTGGAAAATTATTTCCGGTTCCACCGAGATAATCATAATATTGACTATAATCTTGTGGGACATTTTCATAATAATTAATTGGATATAATAATTGTGATGATTTTAGTAAAATAATATAATAATAAAAAGAATATTATATTTTATTAAGAAGATAATATAATAATGAAGAATATTATTTTAGGTGTAACTTTTTGTGTTGTAGTTGGAATAGAAAAAAATATTACGACATATTTGGTGTTGGTGTAAGACCAAATTTAGTAATATGGTTGGAGATGGCCTTAGAAAGTGAAATGTTCCTAAAGCAAAATTTTCTTGTGATATTGCATTTAAGTCACAAAGAAACTATATGCCAATTATTTTGGATTTATCACAACTTCTTTGTAGAACTAAGATCATGCATAGAAAAATGAGGAAATTACATTTTATAGAGTACAAAAATATGGCTTTTTTCAAAAAAAAAAAAAAAGAAGTTTGTCTATGATTTTTTTTAAAGAATTTTCAGGGTTAATTTTTCTATATTTTTATATAAAAGTTGGTTTATGTCCTAGTTTTACTCTTAATCAAATTTTATTAGTTTGGAAGGGTATGTTTGTAATTTGATTATTATTTTTTTAGCTTATTTGTTTTTTTATATTATTTTTATATTAAATTTTTCTTTGGTTGTTTTGCAATTTTTTTTTGTAATGTGAATTGTGTTTAAAATTATTTTTTGTTTATTATAAACTTTTTTTCCTTTTTTTTAGATTGTACGTTTCTTTTTTCAAATCCTGGGTAAGGTAACAAGTAATTTGATTGATCTTTGACAGTTATGTAAAAAAACCTAGAGTTAGGTTAAATAACATGTACCAGGAGGGGTAATCAGTTATCCTGAGAGGAGTAACTTTTTGCCATAAGAGGGATAACTAGTTACTATAAGAGGGGTGACGAGTTACTCATATTAAATATGAAAAGAAATATCAAATTTGAAGGAAAAATAGGAAGAACACTTCATTAAAAAATGAAGAAGAAGTAACTATGATTTTAGTAACATAGGTAACCAGTTACCATAAAGAACCCAGAAATATACACACACATCAAAACGTGAAGTAACCAGTTACCCCCAGAATTATACACACAAAGAACATGAAGGTAACTGGTTACCCATTCACGTTTTCATATCTATTTTTTTTCTTTCTGAATTTGGATGTTTCTATCAGGGTTGCTAGTTATCTATTTAAGTTTTCATATATTTTTTTTCCATAATGTTGCCACTATGAAAACTGGTTACCCATTCACATTTTCATATAATTTTTTTTTCTAGATTTGAATGTTCTCATCAAGGTAAGTAGTTACCCATTCATGTTTTCATATTTTTATTAGTTTTCTTTCCAAATTTGGGTGTTCCTATAAGGGTTACAATAAAAAGAAAATGCTAAAAAATTTGATTTGAATTTTTTTTATATAATGGAAAAAACTATAAAAAAAATTACAATAATAAAAGATAATAAATAAAAAAAATAGTAAAATAATTATGTAATGTTAAAATACATGTGTGAAAAAAAAAACGGAATGAGAAAAGAATAAGTACAAAAAATGAAGAAAAAAGAAGGAAAATAATTGAGGAAAGAAAACTAAAAAATATGAAGAAAAAAAATAATACAAAAGAAATGGTGAGGGAAAAAAATCAGATGAATGAATAAAAATCAAAAGAAGAAGAAAAATAATAGAAAAATGGAAAGAAAAAAAAAGTGAATGAATAAATTGGTAGAAAAAATAGAAGAAAAAAAAAAGAAAAAAAAAGCTCATATGTGTGAAAAAGAAAAAAAAGATAGAAGGAGAAAAAAATAAATACAAAAATGAAGAAAAAATATTAATAAAAAAACAAAAAAATACAAATGAAAGAAAAAAAAAATAGATAAATGAATAAAAATGAAAATAAGAAGAAGAAGCTGAATGGAAAAATTGAAAGAAAGAAAAGGATGAAGAAAAAAATTAGTAGAATAAAATAAAAAGAAAAAAATGGAAGAAAAAATAAGTAAAGAAGAAAAGAAATAAAAAATAACTGAAAAAATAAATAAAAAATGAAGGAAAAAATTAAAATTAAAAAAATAAAATGAGATTACTTTAAAAAAAAAACATAACTATAATAAAAATGTGGCATTTTCATATTTTAGTTAGCTACTAATTATATTTCATATATTTTAATTTTTTTTAATAAATTTTTACATACAAATTATAAATAAATATATTATAAAAATACATTTCAATTTTACGGTTTCTATTAAATCTTTGCAGTAATACTTTCTTGCATAAAATATATTCAGAAATACGATCTCTTCTTCATCTAACGTGTATCTACTGTAAAACAACTCCCAAATAAAGCTTTCAAGAATGAATACATATGAGCTCCCAAAACATCCAAATAAACAAGCTACATAAATCATCAAAAGCTAGTTAGATTTTAATCTCTGATGGTTGACTTTTTTCTCCAAAAAATATTGATTTGATTATTGCTAAAAACTGTCGTTGTCATATGGGTATTCATTGTGTATTTTGTTTTGTATCCATAAATGCTTTCTTTGTTTGGATTATGCCTCTACTTTTTTCTTTTTAATTGTTACTAGATTTTATATTATAGAAGAAGACATTTTATACTGATAGTTCTTAAATTAAGTCTGTATATTGTTTGATAAAAGGCTCCACAAAAGCTTAGTAACAAATTATGAAAAAAAAACTATCTTACAGTGGTTTAGTAAGCTCTCTTTTTCCTCTGCAACATTCGTTGCAATCTCTGCAATTTTTGTGGCAACATCTACAATTTATGTTGCATGCTTTGAACTTTGAGGCGCTTTACTTGCATACAAGGTAAGTTGCTTTATTTTCTTTTTAATTGCTTTAGTTGCATTTGGATAGCATTTAAGGTGCATAGATTTGTATTGGGTTGCATTTAAGATTGCAGTAGATTGCATTTAATTAAGGTTGTTGTGGGCTGCACGGGCTGTCATTTGAGGTTTCAGTATGTTGCATTAGGCTACATTTGAGGTTGTAGTAGACTTGCATTTGAGGTCGTAGTGTGTTGCATGAGTTGCATAAGGATGAATTTTTCAAATAAATATTTAAAAGCTGTTGTAAGTAGCATGAACTTGCATTTGAGGTTGCATTGGATTGCTTAGGTTGCAATAGGCTTGCATTTGGGGTTGTAGTTTGCTTTGAGATGTTATGTAGCATAAGATCAGGTTGCTTAGTTTGTTTAAGTTGCTTCTTATTTTGATAAAGAATTGTTATGTAGCATAAGATCAGGTTGCTTAGTTTGTTTAAGTTGCTTCTTATTTTGATAAAGAATTTCAAGCATAAAACGGTCGCTATATGAGTTGCTTTGGAGCTTTAGAGTTTCAAGAGTTGCTTTCTGGGTTGCTTACGAGTTTTAATGGTTGCTTAGCAAGTTGATATATAGGGTTGCTAAAAAGGCATGCTATATGAGTTGCTTAGGAACTTTTTCTTTATGGATTGCTTACGAGTTCCAATGATTGCTTAACAAGTTTATATATAGGGTTGCTAAAAAAGGTTGCTATATGAGTTGCTTAGGAGCTTTAGAGTTTCAAGAGTTACTTTTTGGGTTGCTTAATAAGTATATATATAGGGTTGCTAAAAAGCATTGCTAAAAGGGGTTTGCTATATGAATTGATTAGGAGCTTTACAGTTTCAAGAGTTACTTTTTAGGTTGTCTTATGGGTTGCTTACGAGTTTCAATAGTTGCTTAGCAAGTTGATATATAGGGTTGCCAAAATGTGTGGCTATATTAATTGCTTAGGAGCTTCAGAGTTTGAAGGGTTGCTTAAGAGTTTGAAGGGTTGCTCAATAGGATTGTTTTATGGGTTGCTTATGAGTTTCAATGGTTGCTTAACAAGTTGATATATATAGTTGCTAAAAAAGGTTGCTATATGAGTTGTTTAAGATCTTTGGAGTTTCTTTTTTTAGCTGTTTTATGGGTTGCTTAAGAGTTTCAATGGTTGCTTAACAAGTTGATCTATAGGGTTGCTTTATGAGTTTCTTAGGAGCTTTAGAGTTTCAAGAGTTATTTTTTGGGTTGCTTATGAGTTTCAATGGTTGCTTAACAAATTGATATACATATTTGTTAAATGAGTTGTTTAGGAGCTTTAGAGTTTCAAGAGTTATTTTCTAGGTTGCTTAATGGGTTACTTACGAATTTCAATGGTTGCTTAGCAAGTTGATATATAGGGTTGCTAAAAAAGGGTTGTTATATGAGCTACTTAGGAGCTTTAGAGTTTTAAGGGTTGCTTAAGAAGTTCAAGGGTTGCTCAATAGGGTTGATTTATGGGTTGCTTACGAGTTTCAATGGTTGCTTAACAAGTTGGAATATGAGGTTGCTAAAACGGGTTGTTATATTAATTGCTTGGGAGCTTTAGAGTTTTAAGAGTTGCCTTTTGGGTTGCTTACGATTTATGAATTGTTTATGAATTTTAATAGTTGCTTAACAAGTTGATATATAGGATTGTTATTAGTGTTGCTTATGAGTTTTATATGTTGCTTATGGGGATTATGAGTTTATTTAATTGCTGCTAATAATTTGGTTATGAATAAAGATGGTGAGTTGCTACATAGGTTGCTTAAGTTGTTGATTATAATAATTGTGAGTTGTTGAATATGTTACTTTACTTAATGATTTCTTAAGGGTTTATCCTCAAGGTTTTCTTAACATGTTGTTGTATAAGGTTGCTTTATAGTTGAAAGTGTAATTTTAAGGGTTGCATCACACAAATACAGGATCCTATATTGAACTAAAAACAGATGAGGATGACATGTTTTTATATGTTTTTGTAGCATTGAATGCTTCAATGAAATACTGGACTTATTGCATAGCTGTTATAATATGGAATCACTAAGAATTCCCTCATCGCAAAGGAAATCTTATAAAGAAAACAAAGAAATTGATTTTTGTGATGATAACTATAAGGAATTTTCATTTTTGTGAACTCAAATTTATTTTTTGTGGAACCACTTGTTCAATTATAAATGTCAATATTTTCATTTTTATGTTATGGTTATGATCCTCATCTCTCCACATTATTTTTGTATTATATTTTTGCCTAAAAGTGTCATATGGTCAAACCACATCATTAAACTTCCAAGTGATAAATATTTTCTAGCTACATTAATTCACAAGACAAAAGACCCAAAACAGGGAAAGAGAAGAAAGAAGAAAGAAATTTCAAATAATAGAAACCATTTCCATCATCAACACGTGTATACTTCAATCTATAGAATGATTGTATCAATTACAAAGCTCCAGTCAAATGACATTTTAATGACAATAAGAGTCATAAGATAATAGCTATGAGAAACCAATAAAACTTTGAATAGAATCATCATGTGTGCAAATCAAATCTTTAACATTATATTCCACTATAAATAGTTCAACGAATTTATATTCATTGTAGTGGCATTCACTGTGGGGGACCTGGACTTGGTGCTGGCTAGGATTCAACAAAGGTTGTAAACCTTTGACTACAATGCTTATATTTGGACGGAAATCAACTTCATATTGTACACACAAGGCAACAACAACCACCAACTGTTGCAAGATAGAACAAACATGGTTAGATCACTTTGAAGTCACGAGATTCATATATAGCTAGCCAATAGAAAGTTAACAAAAAAACAATTATTTAAGTAGCATACAACAACCAATAACAACTAACAAAAAAATTATTTAGGCCTATATTGTCTTTAGATATTATTACTTACTTTATGTAGAAACACTGGTGAAATAGTATTATTGATATTTTGCACGACATAACTTTGTTGTGATCTGTCTACTTCAATTTTCAACTCAGGTTGCCTAGAAAGTAATATGAATATGTCTTTTTTTTATTGGAAAAAGATATAAATACTAACTTAAATTTTTTGACAAATATATAAATAAGTCAGCTGCAATTATTTGATGAAATCATTTAATAGTAAAAGAAAGATAGCACAAAGAAGAATTAGAAAGACAATTATGCCAAAAAGAACTCAAGCACACAACACTGTCCACTAAGACAATTCAACAAACATCTGGTGGCCCATAATAGCAAAAAAATTCGCAAACTAGCTAGCTAGCCTTATAAAACCCAGATAAAAAAAAAATTATCATTCAATCACATACACATGGTTGATATTATCATCAAGAAAGATTTTGATGGTCTATCTTATTGATTCAAGCTTCTACAACTCTAACATGGTGTGGGTTTTGTTAAATTTAGTTTCAAATATTTCAAGAAAAATGTATAGATTAGAGAATAAAGTAAAATAACTCACTAGACAGAGGGTCGGTAGTCTCTGAGATCAGAAACAGAGATGGGATTGGTTGGTGAGTAGATCTGGCAGCCTTTGAGTTGCAGAGACACCAGCCAGACTAGTTGGCGATGAGAAAGAGGGCCTGGTTTTCCAAAATTGTGGACAAGGAGAGGGGAAGAAGAAGACACCAAAGCCACCATGAGTAACCTCTGAGCTGCATCGATACCAGCTGGACTGCTTGGCGATGAGAAAGAACCCTGGGTTTTCAGAGTCGTGTGTAACGCCCTGGCTACCCCAGAACAGTTACGGTGATCGGTGAACCGGAAATTTGACCCGCTACCCGAGTCCTTTGGTTAAAAACGTGATCTAGGCGTCATTAACAGGTTAAGGTGTAAAACCAGTAAAAAGGAAAGGACACTTTTCGTTAAGTAAATAAACTGCTCATGAGCCTTTTTAAAATGTTTACAAGTAGTTCGCACTACAAAAGAGTTGCTACAGTTCCAAATATACAATCCCTGCCGGCCTAAGCGGCAAAAATAGGGTAAACCCCTAGTCCCTCCGAGAACTCCTTGACCGTGGCAGTCAAGCGGCCCTGTATGTACATCACATCGCCCAAGCTCTCCACTCAAGGCTGGCCAAGCTTTTCCTTTCCTTTACCTGCACCACACAGCACCCATGAGCCAAGGCCCAGCAAGAAAACATAATAAAGCATGATATAGTATCAACAACGATCATAATAACCATTCAGGACTATCTGTCCAACAAATAGGTGACAATAGCCAAAAGTCACAATAATGAGCATCGCTCCCTCTAGCCATGTGACGATAGGGTCACCAGGGCTTAATTGAGAAGTGAATCATTCATAAGTTGTTTAGAACAGGTGTATGGCGATTAGTCACCAACATAACCTTCCTCACGACTCTGGAGTCAAAACTATGGACAACGTCCCTTAGCCATGTGACAAACAGTCACCGGGGTCATATACCTTGGCTATATTCATCTGGTTGTAAGCCAGGCAAGCGCTTATAAGTTTCTCGACCCTAGGGTCGGTCTGGCATTAATGCTATAGAGCCATTCAATGCATGATTCTCGACTTTAGAGTCGGTCCCTGACTAGTCAGTGTCTCAAGCAGGTAATCAGCGTTCAATAGCATTTAATATGCAATCCATGTCCACGTATATCAACCAGCATGCCTCAAATATCAAACCATACATGCCACATATCTATACAGGGTGCAACCGTATTCATATACTGTTTTCTTACCTCTGGTTCGAGTGAGAATAATTATATGAACGACCCCTGAGAACGATCAACCTTTAAATTCCTCGACGGTCACCTGGTCATAACCAAAATATAAGATTCATCAATAAAAATGATAACTGAGGGTTCCCAAACCAAATCCCAGCCCCCGAGACCTCAAATACTACCCAACCGGGCACTAGGTCCAACCCCGAGGCCTAAGGTTTGAATCCCCAAGCTAAAAACAACATTTTGGCAAAATTGGCCTTAAGGGCCGCGGCCCCCCTCTGCTTCTGCGCCGCGGCGCGCCCTCAAACAGAGAGGGCTCTCCCTCTGCCAAACGCCAAGGGCCGCGGCGCTCCCCTGCTGCGCCGCGGCGCCCAACCCAGACCAGCTAAGTCGGCCACACGCACCAGAATTTTAACCCTGCGTTTTCCCTCTCAAACCAGCCTCTCAAACCATCATAAAACCTCCTCCAAACATGTAATTGAACCCCCAAATAACAACCTTAGCTCACTCACATTAAACCCCAATCAACTAACACCAAAAACTCCCTTTAATCCTCACTCCCCACATAAAAAACCATGAGTTAAAAACCAAAACGAAAAACAGAGCATGTATAAAAACCAGTGGCTAAAACTCACCTTAGAACTGATTTTGGACCTCCCACACAAGCTAAAACAAGTCTCAAATCCAACCCTTAAGTTCCTCTAGCTTGAATTATCACCAAGAACACAAAACCATCAAAGGAGCAATGGAGAAGATGAAGCTATGGGAAGGTACGGGAAGAGAAGATAGAGCCTCTGTTTTGTTCTGTTTTATTCTACAGCCTTCAGCCACTTAAGTTCATATATATCCACCCTTAAAAAGACCAAAATACCCCTTATGTCATCTTAAGCCTCCAAAGCCACCCCAAGGGCAAAATTGGTACATTCCGCTAAACCCGTTAATTATAATTAACGCTTCCCATTTTCCGCTAATCTCAATATCCTCAAACTCCAATATTTCATAACCCGTTACCCTAAAATCCCCGGTAACGCTATAACCTTTAATATCACCCCGAGACTCACCCCGAGCTCAAACTTGTTATGACCAAACCGATAAATCATGTTTAAGGATCGTCTCATGTCGAAATACTCGAACCAATCCACATTATAATGTGGTCTCACTATATGTATCATTATCAGACAAACAAGTATTCAATTATACCCTCAACGGGCCAAATTACCATAATACCCCTGTAAACAAATGTGACTCACATGCATGCATTTAACATCATATGATAATATAATTCTCATAAACATGCATAAACACATTTAAATGGCATAATTAAGCAGTTATGGCCCTCCTGGCCTACTAACCCAGCCGTTAACCATAATAGGGAATCCGGGGCATTACATCGTGGGCAAGGAAAAGGGAAGAAAAAGACAGTCGTGGCAAGAAAAGAGGAAGAGAATCAGTCGTAAAAATAAAAATAAAACTTAATATTAATATGAACAGTAAAAAAATAAAAAATACAAATGAAAAATATTTCAAAAAATCGTAAAATTGAAAAAATAGTTTAAAATCCCGTATATAGGATAAATACCTTAATAAAAATGTAACATTTTCATATTTTAGTTAGCTACTAATTATATTTCATATATTTTAATTTTTTTTAATAAATTTTTACATACAAATTAAAAAAAATTATAATTATCATATTTTTGTACATTAATAATATAAAAATAATATTTTTAAAAAATTCCATTAGAAAATGGAACAAAAGTTTTTTTCCCTTAAAAAAAATTGCAATATCACAAAATAATTATATGCGAATCATTTTCGTTATATCACGATTTCTTTATATACATTTACTTTATTTTTGTTTAAAATAATGTTTGCTTTTTGTTGTTAAATCTTAATTAGTTTTTTTTTAATCTAATTGCTTTATAATCTAGATATACTCTTGTCTCTTGCTATTGTGGATGATTAATTAGATAAAAAAATTAAATAATAATAAAATAGTGACGAGGCACGTGCAATGATACCATATCCTCATTTCTTCTCATATTAAACACTGATTAACTAATGAATTAAGAATACTTAAATAAAATAAATAAAAATTACTCCCAACAAAATAAATAAATAAGATAAACATGTAAGGGCTATTATTATTTAGCAATCTAATCTACGGCCACGTTAAGCTATTATTTTTCTTAAAAAAAAAAAAAGAAAAACATGTAAGGGCTAGAATGCCCATAATATCAATAGGCACATTTCATAATTTGTTAGCCACCTTTATATATACACCCTAATTTAAACATACCGTATTATATAAATTAAAAAGAGATATTTACCTCATAAATATCAAATGTTTTACTTTTGTTATAATTAAATATATAATTTTTTATTTTTACGGTAAAAATATCCAATGTTCAATATATATTAAAGATAAATACCTAATTATTTTTCTTTGCGGCAAAAATACTTAAAGTTTTTAAAACATTACCTTTTTCAATATCTCCTATGTTAGAGATGTTAAATGTTGACTCACCAAATATGTATCACTCTATAATTTATGTATTTTTGTTATCAAAATATGTCATTTTTAAATTTGTATTAATTTAAAATGTCTTTTCAATTCATTTTTCTAATTTAAAATATTTTTAAAATAAATAAATATGAAATTGACTGATTACAGATTGACAAATGTCTGCTTAGACAATATACTTAATAGTTCCAACACAGGAGGTACTCACAAAAGTAATGTTTTACCTAATTTTATATATTTTTACCGCAAAAAAAAGATTAAATATTTATCTTTAGCATATATTTAACATTAAGTATTTTTGCCATAAAAATAAAAAAATTATATATTTAAGTATAATAAATGTAAAACATTAAATATTTATACCGCAAATACCTCAATTAAAAAATATATGTACTCATATCATACTTCATCTATTTCTTATATTAGATTTGACTTATATATCCTTTTACAAAAAATAAAATTATATAACACATTTATTAAAAATTAGAAATTACGGTTTCTTTGTTTTTTGTTTTTTTGACAAGTGTTGTAAAATTATTTATTTAAATCAAAATAAAGAATTTTTTTAATATTTAATAATAATATTAAAATATGTCATAGATATAAAATTTAAAAATGTATAATACAAAATATGATTTAATTTTATTCAATGAAAATAAATAAATCCACTAATAAATTGTGCAATCTAATTGAATTGTAAGTTTTATGTTTAGTTTTATATTTGATAATCCAACTAACGTTTTAGGGTCTGATTGGTTCGCGATTAGAAAACTGTATTTTTGAAAAGTGGATTCTGAAATGAAAATCTGAATTTAGTGACTGAAAACATGTTTCTGAAAATGTGATTGGTTCAATGTCAGTAAACTGTTTTTGAGTTTTAAAAAATAGAATATATGATTGGTAGAAAATCTGAAAATACAACATAAACAATATAAGTGATTGGTAGATTTTGTATGCTATATCAGCAACATGAATAAAATTTGATTAAGATCAATGATCCATATTTATAGTTGTTAATTAATATTTCTAAAAATAAAATTTGATTTTTTCAAATTTTTGGATGAGTTACCTAATGAAAAATGTGTATTTATTATGAAAATATAATATTGTAAACTTTTCATTTTTCAAATGCATGTCGATTTCTAAATATAGCTATGGTGTCTCATTGGTTAGAAACAACATTAATTATGACAAAAAAATAATAACTATATTCAAAATTAATGTAGAAAAAAAATATTTACCTATGACTTGCTATACCAAGTTACTATGTTGCCACATCATCATAATTGTTAGTACCCATCTATGGGTGGTAACCATTAAGAAGTCTTCCACATATATATATATATAAATTAGTCTAACTACCCAACCAAACATACCCACCATCTTACTCATTAATCAGTGTTATTATCTTGTCATTTTTTGTTGTTGTTATATATATATATATCCTCATTTCTTGTTGTTATATGATGTACTGTAAGTCTTTATATGTCCAAATAGCCATATATATTTATATTATGCTATCCCTTTCAAATATCAATCTACGTCAAAACTCTTGTATAAAATACTTTAAGGGCAGTTGTTGCATAATTCTAAATTTAACACACATATATATATATATATATATAAACACAAAAACCCACATTTAACTTATATAAATAAAAATCTCACAATATATATACATAAAACATATCAAATTTTAGAGATAGTTTATGTTGATAATGGCAGAAGAGAAAAAGGTAGATGGGAGTGGAGTGGAGCAGTTAAAAAGATAAAAATGGCTTTAGTTCACAAAATGGAGAAAACGATATTTTCTCGTTTTTCATTTGGCAGTGTAAAGTTTGAATATTGATTTGAATTCCATTTTACAAAATAACTTACCATTCACTTATTTTGATTGAACCCAAAATACATACCAATCACACTTTAAATTTTTACACATGCTCAAATAATTTTGTAGACCTTAAATTTTTATAAAGGGAAGTATAATTTACATTCTATAAGTCTTTTTTTTTTTGTAATCTTTTGAAAAATAAGAAATTTCCATTTTATTTATGTTTGTACAATTTTTTTCCCATATACATAACTTCAAGAAAATAAATTATAGTTTTAGCTTAATTAAGTTATATTATAAAAAAATATGAAATTTTGGAAAAAAAAAACATATAAAATATGACTTTTTAAAACTTATATTAGGTTTAATTATTAATACGAGAAAGACTATTTAGTAAATTCTTTATGAAAAATTATATTTATAAAAATTTCCCTTAATTTTGAAATACAAGAAAATTTTGATTATTATGTAGAAAATTTTCATCCTTATTTGATTTAATTTTGACTTTAGATAGACTTATAAATTGGGAGAATTTAATTGAGCGAAAACGAAAAGAGAGGGTGATGTTTATCCTAATATGACATTAATAAATAATAATTATGACATCATAAATATAGTCGGCGACAAAGAAGCTCTCCTGCTCTCGCCATCTGTGCCAGCTTTAGCTTCTTCTATTCAAAATCTTTCTTCTCCTTTGGTATCCAATTCTCTCTCTCTCTCTCTTTCTCACTGTTCAACTCTCTCATCATCAAATCCCAATACCAAAAAGCACTCTCCACGAAACTTGAATCCCAAGGAAACCTTTCCTTCTCTCTCTCGCGCTTTACCTTATTCTTGCTTTGTTTATATGCATACTTACATACATATTATAGATATTTATTTGTGTATAAGCCTGTGAAGTGAAGAGCTAGGGCTTGCCTGTGTGAGACTTTGGGATTTGATTGAAGATGGCGGAAGATTCCTGCGTCACGCAACTCATCGACGGAAATGGCGAATTCAATGTGGCAGGGCTTGATGAATTCACTAAGAAAGTTAAGCTCGCTGCGTGTGGTCTCTCCTATGCTGTCGTCGCCATTATGGGTCCTCAGAGCAGCGGTAAATGAATTGAATTGAGCTTTTTTTTTTATTGAGTTTAGAGATGAATATATGTTTTTATGACAAATATATGGAAATCCGTTGCTTATTGTTTTGCATGGGAGTTTCTGCACTTGAATGATATTGCATTTTTTCTTTTCTTTTTTAATCATGTCGAGTTACATTTTCTGGGTGCAGGGAAGAGTACCTTATTGAATCATCTTTTCCACACAAACTTCAGAGAGATGGATGCTTACAGGGGAAGGTTGTTTTTTTTTTTTCATGGGCTTTTAGCTTTGTATATGATGTGTGTTTTACTTTCTTGTAAGTGGTTATACTTGTATTTTTCTTAATGCATTGTTAAAATACGAATTGCATATTGTTGCAGGAGTCAAACAACTAAGGGCATTTGGATAGCGCACTGTGTTGGAATCGAGCCTTGCACGATAGCCATGGATTTGGAGGGCACGGATGGGAGGGAAAGAGGCGAGGTAATTAGTGTACTATTGCTTATAAGAGTATCGCAGTGAAAATGCTATATGAAGTTGTGATTATTGGTTCGAGCTTAAGTTTACCAGAAATTGATTTCTTTAAGTACTTTGTCCTGCTTCTGCTTTATACACATTTATGTGTGTGCGCGCGCGCGTGTGTAGATATATTTCATAAGAAACAAGAACTATTTTATGATTAAGAAATCTTACAATCGAAGGGAAAAGCTCGGCAACATGCCTAAATCTAGACTCTCTCTCTCACACACACCAATTTCCTAGTGTTAAGTATATTGATCAATGTCCTCTTTTATAGTACGTTCATGTCTTATCGTATGAGATGTGAAAAGAACATTTGCATCACATAAGTCTAGGGTTAGATTTAGGATGTTTTAACTTGTTGGTTAGGAGTAGTCTGATAATCGTTTGGCTCTTATGACAGTTTTAAAAATGGTTTACATACAGAAGGCTTCATGCAGAGAATTAAGATAAAAATAAGAGTACTAATGATCTAAAGAAGAAAATAGCAATAACCGTGAGCTCTGAATCTTTATCCTTCTTTTTTCTCATAATACTTACAGGTGTCCGGAAGTTTTCTTGTTTGTAACTATTAGATGTTGTCGTCCACTCTTTCTCTCTCTGTATGTATATTGTTGTTAACACGTATGCACATTTGATGGCTTTTTTCGCTTAAGCTGGTGCATTAGTGCTGTTTTAACAATAGCCTAATGTTTTGTGAGTTGTTTGAAAAGTTTTTAACTGGTGAACTTTTATTTGAAAGCCCTTTTTTCTTTTTTGATTCATTTGGCCCCATCTTGTGAACAAAATCTGCCATTGCTGATACTATTTTCTTATATCTCATTGACTCACAGGATGATACCACCTTTGAGAAACAGAGTGCCCTTTTTGCTTTAGCAGTTTCAGATATTGTACTGATAAACATGTAAGTTTGAATGCGGGTGATATTTTTGTACTTATATTCCTTATTTCACTAGTTGGTATATATGGTGCGAGTTACCTTTGTTCTTAAGTTTCTGGTCAAACCATGCTCAGCTAGAATTAATAATAGAAATTATCCTAGCCCTATAGTGGTATCTTAGGCCTGTTCTGGATTGTGTTGACTATTTTTGTTAACATAACTTCTCTAGCCTGGACAGGATTCATATCATAATTATTGCTTGAATGGTAGAAATTTAAATTTTCTAAGATGTTTTAGCATTGCATTGCTTCTTGAGTCCTTATAGTTGCCCTAACAATTTCTTTTTTATTCGCCTGGGAGTTACTTGGGGAAAGACCTTTTCAACATTTGTATGGTTGCTTAATCACCAATTTGATCTAATTGTTATTAGTGTTGCAAATTTTTTGCTTTTGTAATATCAATCAGATTTTCTGTTTTTGTTTCCTTCCTAATGAATTTGATCAATGGTGTTTATACTCTGATTCAGATTGCGTTTGTGTTTGTAACTGATTTTGCTTTGTTATTGCCAGACAAAGCTGGAAGGAATTTAAATCTTCACATTTATTGTGCATTTACTAAAAGGTTCTAAATTCAACTTTTTTAGATCTTTTAGTGGGATTGACCTTTCTTAAATAAAGGGGCATATTTTCAGCCTTTAGTTTAGGGTTTCAGCAGTTCTAATGTACATATGAAACTACATTAGTCAGTTCTAATGCTTTCTTGGAACTGATTGTATGATGTGAGGATTTGAATGAACATGCCTTTAAGGTACTCATAAATAATCTTTCTGAGATTGAATTTCACTTACAGGTGGTGCCATGATATTGGTCGGGAGCATGCTGCAAACAAACCTCTACTTAAAACAGTTTTCCAGGTATTCCGTGTATTGTTTTTGCTGCATTTTTTTATTTTTAAGAAACAAAGATATATTAATATATCATACGAGTTACAACCTAAAATGCCAGTATAACACACCGCCCCCTTTTACAGCCATGGCTGCCAATCACACAGAAGCATAGAAAAAGATAAATTCTTGAATACTCTTGAAAATTTAATAGCCACTCGATATTTATTCTTCCCCATACAACACGCACATCTCCTTCAATATGGTGCTTTTGCTGCATGTTATCACAGTTCCACGAACAATTTGTTGTACTATTCTAGTTTTAATTTGTTGATAGGTCATGATGCGATTATTCAGCCCCCGCAAAACAACACTGCTGTTTGTTATACGTGACAAAACAAAGGTGTGTATTTTGTTTAATATTGTATAATATCTGCTGTGAAATTGAGAGTATAGTTTGGTCCTATATTAATTAACTTCTTTCTGATTTTCTATTTCTGGGTATAGACTCCACTTCAACGATTGGAGCCTGTTTTAAGGGAAGATATCCAGAAGGTAATTTTATCTTTTGTTTGGGATGATTATTTTCTCTGGTGTTTCAATTATCTGCTCTATTTCTTCTGCATTTCTCATAGACCAATTTGTGTAGATATGGGACTCAGTTCGTAAGCCTCAGGCCCATAAAGATACGCCTCTTAGCGAGTTTTTTAATGTAAGATTCACACTCTGATTGTGTGATACTAGTTTCCCATGACATATGATAAGCTTGATGCACATCTCTAACGAATACATTCCTTTTCCTTTACTTGCAGGTAGAAGTTGTTGCTTTGTCCAGCTATGAAGAGAAGGAAGAGAAATTTAAAGAGGAGGTAATTCCAAGAATTATAAGTGCTTTATTAAGTCTTGGAACTTGTATTGGTCAGTTATCTGATTAGATGTAGGTGAGAATCTTGGAGGCTGAATAAACTTTTGTTTATTTTTTATCTAGGCTGTTTGGGCTATTCTTTTTGCACAATTGGTCTATTTGGTAGTTGTCTGCTTTTTGAATTTGTTATGCTATTTCAAGGAATCTTTATTTCTTTCACTTCTGACATTTTACTTTGGTTTTCTTGTTTGAGGGTGTTATTTTGAACTCTTCCAATTTTAATCAGATTTGGTCTCCATTCTTCTGGGGTCTTTTCTTTCTAGTCTTTCTTCTATTCTTTGATCAATGACTGTAATTCACAGATTTTTCCCTATCTAATTTAATTTAGAAAACTCATGTGCCTATACAAGTTCATGTATTCTCTTACCTATTCTCTAATGTTTGTCGAAGAAAGTCCTTTTTCCTTTTCCTAGTTGGTGTGTGTTGTGGGAATTAGGATGGCGAGAATGTTGATCACTTCTTTTGTGGTTCTGTTGAATGGGACATGCATAATTCTGGAAATGTTTTTGTTTTTGTTTTTGTGAGTAGAAAGAGTAAAAAAGTGTCATCGGGCTTGTGCTACTTTGTTTTGGTTCTTGAGATAGAAAGGATGGCATTTTTTTCAACAGGTTATTCTGGAGGAATTAATTTTATAGGAGTTTAAAAGTAAACATTGTTGTGGGTTTCAATCTCTAAAGCACACCCTTGTATGCTTAATTAATTTGATCCAAAGTAATATCTGCTAAGGTTTCGCATCTACCACCATTTATTATTAATCATCATCATATGTTGCAGTAACTTGAGATTGTCTCTCAGTAAAGAATTTGTGCATGTTGATTTGTATGAAGAAAGTTGGCTTCGACAGGAATGTTTCATTGTTTTATAATTAACCTTCCACTTTTGTGCGGTGATATTCACCAATTATTCATTGTATACAGGTTTCTCAACTGAGGCAGCGCTTTTTTCATTCTGTCTCACCAGGAGGGCTAGCTGGTGATAGACGGGGTGTTGTCCCTGCCACAGGCTTCTCTTTTAGTGCACAGCATATATGGAAAGTTATTAAAGAAAATAAGGACCTCGATCTTCCAGCTCACAAGGTTCTTTGATCTCTATTTTGTATTCAATTGCTAATAAACTAGAACTTCTATATGCTTATGATATTCCTCTCTGAGATTAATATTTATATATTTTAAAGGTTATGGTTGCCACTGTTCGTTGTGAAGAGATTGCCAATGAAAAACTCAGGCAATTGAACTCGGATGAGGTATTCATTAATGAATATTCACCGTTTAAAAACTTCTCATATGATTGAGATAATTGTTTTATAATTTAATTAACATTTTTATAGGGTTGGTTGGCATTGGAAAAAGAAGTACAAACAGGTCCTGTACCAGTGTTTGGGAAGAGACTAACCTCAATATTAGAAACGTATCTCTCTGCGTAAGTTCTGATCTAATTAATGGATGGTAACACTTCAGTTATTTGGTCTTCTTTATATCCTTCCATTCTCCTCATATTGTTTTATGTATTTTCCACATTTTGGACATGGAAAGAACTTACTGTGCTTACCCATGCTAAATGTATTGCTGATCTAGCATATGCATTGCCTTTTCTTTTCCCATAGGTATGACATCGAGGTAAACTACTTTGATGAAGGTGTCAGAAATGCAAAACGCCAACAATTAGAGTCCAAAGCATTGGAGGTAGGAATGCATAGTTGTAGCAGTACGTGATTACTAATTTTTTAAATCATTCAAAATCTGTAGGTTAATTGTTCTGGAAAATTATGTGAACTATGCGAGTTCTACTTTGGGTGAATGTTGCAACATAGTAGTAAGTCTTGTTGTTTATGCTCTCCAAAAAGTAGTTGAATGGGAAAAAATGGAGAAAAGGAATCTCTACGTGGCGGGATATGAAAAGTTGCTATAGGCAGGGTGATTGTCTATACTCAAAAGTTAATTTAAATTAAATAAGAATGGTGCTATGTAATTTAAGAAGTTTGTGTATCCCATTAACAAATGAAACTGGCATAAAATGATCGACAATGGATAATATCAGTTTCATTAAGTGATTCTAGTCGGCCTAACTATGAGTCTCTCATGGTCTTTTCAGTCTGTATTCCCTGCATATGCAGCCATGTTGGGAAATCTGCGGTCCAAAGCACTTGAAGATTTTAAAACTAAGCTGAAGCATTCATTGAACAAAGGAGAACAATTCGCTGCTTCTGTTCATGCCTGTGTTGAGTCTTGCTTGATTGAGTTTGACCAAGGGTGTGCAGGTAATTTCAGAAAAGATATTGTTATTGGCAATCATGTCATCCTTAGGAACTGCACATGTAATTTGACTTTCTTGTGATCATGTTCTTTGCACCTTTCAACTGTCCATTAGTATTGGACCATTGGTATATTTGTGCAAATGAACAATGTTAGAAACTCATCTTTTTCTTATTTGTATCTACTTTAATTTCTCATCAATGTACATAGTAGTTATAGGTATTTGAGATGATATTTTGTCATTTGTTGTAATTTTCCTTTTTATCTAATTCATAATTGTGTTTCTTATAAATGAACCATTGAATGACTGTACAGCAGTGTAGTAAACAGCTTTCTTTTATGTGTGTCTCTTATTTATTTCCCTATAAAGAAAGAAAAAGGAGTCTTATGACACGCGAGTAAAGAAATAAGCAGAATAAATACTTATTACACGATGTATGAGTAAATTATTCAGTAATATTTGATTTCATTTGCTATTCTGGTCAAACGCTTTTTGGTTTATAATTGCACAGTTCACACAGTAAGTGAGTCTCTCTCTCTCCCCCACTCTTTTTTTTTTTTGGTATGGATATAATTTCTTATATAATTTCTATTATGCTGGGTTCAATCTTGATGTTTACAATCTATTTTTGCTATATCATAGTTAAACTGAATTAGTTCATGTTAAATTTATATTATCACATTCTAGCCTTCATTAGTAGCCTATCGTCGCAGATGCTGCCATACAACAAGCCGATTGGGATGCCTCAAAAATTAGGGAAAAACTTATACGGGATATTGATGCTCATGCATTATCTGTTTGCAGTGAAAAATTGTCAGAATTAATTGCCAACCATGAGGTATTACTCTCCACAGCTTAGAAAATACTGAGAATATGGCTTTAATGAAGACTGATATATTATTTGTAAATGCCTACACTCTGATACAACTTTTCTTGCAGAAAAAACTTTCGGCTGCTTTAAGTGAACCTATAGACTCCCTATTTGAAGCAGGTGGGAAGAATACCTGGGCTTCAATAAGAAGACTTCTTAAACATGAGACTGAAGTTGCAGCATCAGAGCTCTCTTCTGCCATCTCTGGTTTTGAGTTGGAAGAGGAAACAATTAGAAACATGTTGCAAAATTTGAGAGATTATGCAAGAAGTCTGGTTGAGAAAAAGGCAAGGGAAGAAGTGGGAAAGGTTTTGATCCGCATGAAAGACAGGTAAAAATCTTTAAAATCTTTTCACTTTTCTTTTCTTACAAAATTTTGGTTATTTATTTGTTGGAAAACATTTTTTCAGGTTCTCAACAGTCTTCAATCATGACAATGATTCAATGCCAAGGGTCTGGACTGGGAATGAAGATATTAAAGCTATCACCAAGGAAGCACGTTCTGCGGTAATTTTTAAACTACTATTTGAATGAAGTTTCATCATATGCATGCCGCTATGTTCTAAAGCAATTTGATTGCCTTTTGTTCATAATTTCTTTCAGTCTCTGAAGCTTTTATCCGTTATGGCTGCAATTCGCTTAGAAGAGAAGCCAGATAAGATTGAAAATATACTTTTTGCTTCTCTCATGGATGGAGCTGTTACTGTTTCTTCTACAAGAAGTTTGGAGATAGGAAATTCTGCAGATTCTCTTGCCTCAAGCACTTGGGAGGAGGTACTGTTCAGTGGTCATTCTTGAATTTTATTATATGGAATTTACTTTGTTCTTATTTGTTGTAAATCATTATTCAAATCAGGTTCCTTCCAAGGACATACTTATTAAACCAGTGCAGAGCAAGTCATTGTGGAGACAGTTCATGAGAGAGACTGAGTACACTGTCACGCAAGCTATTTCGGCACAGGTAAAGCTTTGAAACATTCCCATTTTAAAATATCATTAACTTGTAATCCGCTTCAATAATTTATGATGGTAATAAAACAATTTCAAGTGATTTTTTTAGTTCTTATATTGACATATATTGCTGTGATAATGGCATCCTTGTGCTTAAGTGATATGGTAATCTGGTTAATAGAAATTTTCGAACTGAAACAAAGAGTTTCTGATCAAGTTTGCAAAACTCATGTAATTCTGTTTTGACTCGCATAAGGTTTAAACACATTACTTCACCAACTTTTAAATCACTACCATAATAAGAAAAATTGTGCAACGTAGTTTTTTTTCTCTATTCTGGTTGAAAACAAATAAAATATTTTAGATTCTCAATATAGACATTTTTCAATTGGTATCTAATTTGAAGTAATTGATACACATCAATGGAGACATCTGCGTAAGGTGAGTATGCTGCATGACGATTTTATTGACTGATCACGCCATTCGTATATGCTGCTTTGATTAATTTTTATTTATTTTTTAATAATTTTCTCAGTGGCAGATTCTGATCTTATTGTGTAAAAATTCTTATATTGTTTGTGTTGAACAGATCTTAATTTTCAGCTTTCACTTCATTCATTTCAGTTTCCTTGGCAGTAGTTTGTCAGAGAAGGTTGCTCATGATTTTTCTGTCATCTGACCCTGTTGTGTTCTTGTCTCAGGAAGCGCACAAGCGGAGCAACAACTGGCTTCCTCCTCCATGGGCAATTGCAGCAATGGTTATTCTTGGATTTAATGAGTTTATGCTTCTTTTAAAGTAATAATGGCTCCTCAGACTTAACTACTGATTATATTTCAGATATTTACATTTTCATCATTTTTCTTATTTTTTTGACTTTATTCGTTGAATGATACAGGAATCCTCTATACCTCATGATTTTGTTTGTTGCATATTTACTTTCTAAAGCCTTATGGGTACAGCTGGACATTTCTGGACAGTTTCGTCATGGCACTGTGAGTATGAATACAGTTGTTTTGCTTACCTTTCTGTATCCCGTTGTCAATTTTTTATTGGCGAATCAAGGTTATCCATGTGCCTACTTGATTGAATGTGCAATAGTGTTGTTAAAGGTTATTCATCTATGTATCAATCATCTTATTAACGTTTCGGTTTAACTTCATTGTACTATATCTCCTGGCAAAGGTTTACAATGAAATAAGTTGGGGCAGTTAATAACATTTATACCATATTTCCTTGCTTTCTGGCTTTTATCAAGGAAGAAAATGCTCAATATCACCTGTGTGAAGTCTTGTTAATTGTGCACTGTTATTCAGTATTGTAGATCCCTTGTTATCGTATGGTGATCCATGATTGAACCAAACAGATACTAAATTAGTTATATTGTTTCTTGTTGGCAGCTGGCTGGATTACTATCAATTTCATCAAGGTTTCTTCCCACTATTATGAACCTTCTAAGACGACTAGCGGAAGAAGCACAGGGCGGTCAAACATCCCAAGCATCAGGACAGCCAGAACCTATGATGTCCCTTGGCTTCAAACAGCAAACGCATCCATCAAAATCGTTATCGAACTCCATTCCCAAATCCTCCGTATCATCTAACATTTCATCGTCCTCCGATAATAGTGTTGAATACTCAAGCTCTAACTTGAGCCACAGGCGAGCCACAAACGTTCAAGAACCAGAACTTTCTTAATGCAAGTTTTCTACATTATTATTGCCCATCAGAGAAGGATAAGGACTCTTATCTGTGGAACAGTTAAAGTTCCGTTTGTTGTCCTTGTTCCTGGTCGATGAAAAGAGGGGATGGTATATAGTTGGAATACACAATAATTCGGCATTGAAAATAGTCGTCTGCTTATACTTCAGGTGAGAGTTCGGTTGGAGCACAATGAAAAATATTGTATACTAACATTATATGAACAATGAACAATTGATAACATGCGTTTTTTTTTCTTATTTCTGGCCTTTTTTCACTCTCTGTCCCAAGAATATTTTGTTGTGTTTTGAGAACCAAATCAAATTCTATCTTCCATTAAAAAAAAGCCCTCAAGTTCATCTTCTTTTATTTAATTAGTTATTTATCTGTTATATGTAATGATTGTTCATAATATGATTAAAACTTTAGAAATTAAGGAGAATGGGCATTATATTAACATCTCAAAATTTAGATACCCTATTTTTTAATAAAAAGTAATACAAAAATATATATTGTAATAGTTTATGCTCATTTTTTATAAAATAAATCTTGTTTTCATATTCTAAAAAATATATAGATTAAAGTAAAAGCTTTTTTTTTTAAAAAAAAAAAAATTATACATTAATTTTTAAAAAAAATCTGAAAACAAGATAAAATGAAATAATTGAAATTAACACAAAATAGAAATTAAAAATGAAATAATATAAAAAAATTAAGAAAAAGTGTTTAAGAATAAATTTTAAAAATAATTTAACTTATTTTAATTCTTTTTAATAAACGGGGTGCCTACATAGATAATTGGGGTGTAAATATCATTCTCCATATAAAAATATTAAATTTTTAAAGATCTATATATACCATTTTGGGTCATTGAGTTTTAACTAATTCCACGATGCACCCTAAATGGTATAAACCCAATTTTTAAATAAATTTTTTTCTATATTTTATTTAAAGAGAACTTACAATAAATAATCTCATATGAGAAGTTTAGAAAGCTAAATGTCACTTAATTGTATATTAGTGAAAAATAGTCATTTTTTCAATTCTTCTATTTTATTATATTTTTTAATTTTCGATTTACCTTTTCCTCTTTTTATTTTTTTTAAAAGCAACATGATTTTAATTTTATTTTAATGTTATATTAATTTTGTTTAGTTTTATTTGTATATTATTTTTCAACTCAACATATATGTATTTTGTGGTATGGTGTATCAAAGTTGTATGGTTAATATTATTAAAAATTACATGATTTTTATTAATATTAACACGGTATATGTATTATTTATGCTATAATATATCAAATTTTGTTATTATTATTTGACATCAATTGAATTTGTAAAAAAAAAAGTTTATGGTATATAAGTTTAGTAAATGGTATATTAGTTTTTTCTAGTATATTAGTGTTGCCTCGAACACTCTACATCAAAAATGTGTATTTTTGTATATATTCAAATAAGAAAAATAAATAAATAAATAACTAAATTTTAACAATAGTTTTGGGTGTTCACACTTCAACAATGGTCTTCTTGCACTTACTCAAAAATAAAACTAAATTTTAACAATAACTTATAACACTCACATGCCTAAAATGGACACTATCTCGCTTGTTCAATGGAGAGACAAATTTGGCTAATAATTTAGAAAAATTCATGTAATCCATGGCGAATTTTTTTTTATGTCGAAATATAAGGTGGAACAAATTAATTACAAAAATACAGTGGTGGTGGTGGTGGTGGTGGTGTTTGATACTACAAGTATCGTCTGCAGACATCGACTTTTGAGCGACTCCTTCCGACAAATGTATGTGACCTTTTCGTAGCCACTCTGGAGACTACGAAATATTTCTCTTCGACTCCAACTACATGACTGCTAGCTCCAAAAAGTAGTCGATTCCGTCAATGCTCTATGGCAACTAGTTCACAGTCGACTACTCTCTCAATGGAATGGCAACCCATTCTCGACATAAGTACATCTCTTCTATATATAATAAGTGAGTAGCTAATAGAAATCTTTAGTTTTAATGATTTTTTATTTTTTTTAATGTTAATTTTAACTGAATATTTTTATATTTAGCAGAATAATTTTATATTTAAATGGTACTTTGTAAATATTACTTAAACTTAAATAAAATAAAATAAATAATTAAACAAATTAAAATATTATATTTTTGAGATATTTTATAATGATAATTATTTAAAAAATAATAAATAATTAAACAAATTAAAATATTATATTTTTGAGATATTTTATAATGATAATTATTTAAAAAATAATAAATAATTAAACAAATTAAAATATGATATTTTTGAGATATTTTACAATGATAATTATTTAAAAAATAATAATTAAACCAATTAAAATAAAATATTTTTTTTAGATATTTTACAATGATAATTATTTAAAAATAATAAAATCATACGTTTTATAACTTAAATAAAAGTTAATTAAACTTAAACTCACTTATTAGAATAATATCATATTAAACATATAATATAATATATTATCAATTAACAATAATTTGTTTTTTTTTAAAAACTAGCAAGAAATTTAAATTTAAAATACACGTATAATATTTAATATTACATTAAACATATAATATATAATCTTTTATTGTCACTCTTAAATTCAAAAATTATAACAAATATAAACTTAAAAAAAATTATTTAATCCAAACATGATATTTATTTAAAATTTATATAAAATTTAATAAAAATAATTAATAAATTTTATAAATAAAATTATATAAACGTGCTCTATAAATAAAATAATTAATATTGCATTGATCCTTATTTATATATATATATATAGCAAAATTCTGTCAAATTTACGGCTGATTTCTTCCAGCCTTTACATTGGACAACTGATAAAAGTTGCACAATTTTAAAATAGTAATGAGTTTAGAATATACGAATCTTTTAACACTTGCTATACTTGGAAACCCCCAATTTATAATATATGGAAACCCTGTATCGTACTTGTAGTCTTCCCCGTTTGGACCCGAGCCTACCATTTCAGGTTCTAAAAGAAACATTCTAAAAAATATATGTACAAGGGATTGACTCATACACATATAAAGTCAAATATATTTTTATTTCTTAAACAATATATATAATTAGGCAATATAATCATGTCTTATGTTGTCTTTATAATAAAGAAAAAATACTAGTTTGACCTTAGTTTTGTCTAAATACTTAATCAGTCTATGTGTTTTGTTAAATGGTATTTCAGACTATATATTTTACAAAATACATCAAAATGGTACATTTGACCAGATTTTGGTCAAATATTTTTTCAATATTACTAAAATGTCATCGGTTTTGTAAATTATTTAATTTAAAAAATATAAATAAAATATTATTCAATTAAAAATATAAAATAAGCGAAATTGATTTTATAATTAAAAACAAATAAAACTTAAATTTGAAACTCTTTCTTCACCTAACCTTCCAACCCATCTTCAACACTATCATTCATTTTTTTAGATTTTTATTGTATCAATTTTTTATCATTATTTTATATGAACAATATTTAAAACTATTCCATCAAAAAATTATTTCTTACTTTCTTTCATCTTATGCAATTAGCAATATTAAAAAATAATACAAAAAGAAAAACTAACATTATAAATCTTTATTTTCTTGATTATTTTGAACTTAATATTTTATTAGAATTTCTATGTCTCTGTTTTTTCCAACCAGCTCCAACGAACTTAATATCACCTATACCACAAAATATCATATTTATGAAGAAAACATAAACAAACATGTAAATATATTGCCAATATGGACAACTTATATTTTTCCCTACTCTCTACCACCAAACACAAAAAATCAATTAAATAAAACCTCAAAAAATAATGTTGAAGTGGAAATAAATGACAAATAGATTTGAGAAACTTAATAATTATAAGTAAAATAAGACAAATTATAGTAATTCGGCATCGACTATTGGTAGTGACCTACATCCATTTAACACTTTTGTTGAATAAGTCAATTCAAACTCAAGATAAGATAAACTTGATACAACTAAGTTTATTAAGCCTAAGAAATGTTTACAAGATTAAAGAGATTTTCTATGTATAAAAGTGTCCCTAAATCTAAGCGAGTCCTTTTATAGAAATATTTACATTTAACACATTTTTTATTATCTTAATTCCAAATATGTCTTGACCCATCTTAATTAAAAAATAATATGAGTTTGAATACTTTTGGATTTTTTACATCTAGGATTTTGTACAGCGTAGCTATTTGAGTTTGATTTTTTGTGATTATAGCATGGCTCTAGATTAATTTGTATGTGATGTGATTTTGAAAGTTTGGGAAAAAATGCTTTGCATTTTATCTGGTTTGAAAATTTTGATTATAGTTTGAGCTTTGTTATGAGGATGGTGGATGTTATAGTTTAATTTTTGTAAGCTAGTTTCGAATGAGTTCCAGTGGATTGCCTCAAGTTTTGAACAATAAACCTGGTTTTCTTGAATATGTATTGGACTTGAGGAAGATGGGTTTTGAGAATTTTGATGATTTGAAATTAGAATTTTTTTGTTGATAGATTTTACATTTTCTATTTTAATTTTTGGTTTTTGTTGTGTGTGTAAAATCTAGATTTGAAGTATTCATTTATTTTAGGATATATTTAAGCGTTATATTTGATTTGGATTTAAGCTTAATTTAGTATTTATTAAATTGTTTTATTTTATTTCAAAGAAAGAAAATACATTAAATATTTAAAAAATTAAATTGATATTAACATTTGGGGTATTTTATTCATATTAAAAAAAATTGACCAAAAATGGAATCAGAGTATTATTATGTTCAATTTTATTACAAAATGCAGGGTCTGAGTGATAATATTCTAAAACAAAGAGTGCAATCGATAACTATTGCACAATACAAAGCCTGAAATAGTACTTTCCCTATATGTTAAGATTAAATAAGGGATATTATATTTGCACCCCAAGAATATATATAGGCAACCCATTAATTTTTTTTAAATAATCATTTTTTTATATTTGACATTCTTTAATTTATCTTTTTGTTAATTTCAATAATTTTATGAGTCCCTTGGCAAAATGACATATTTTTAAAGTCATTTTGCATTCTAGCCTAGTTTTAATAATTCTTTGCAAAATGACCTCTCATAATTTAGACAGCTAGTTAAAAATTTAGATAGGTGGTCGAAAAATTCAAATATTTAATCGAAAATTTTAGACAGCTGATCGAAAAATTTAGACAACTAATCGAATTTTAGACAGATGTCATTTTGCAAAAAATTATCAAAAGTAGGCCAGAGTGCAAAATCATTTAAAAAAAGAGGTCATTTTCACAAATTTCTCTAATTTTATTTTATATTGTTTTCATAATTTTTTTAAGAAAATAATTTATAATCTTTTAGAAAAAAAAACTTATTTTAACAAGTTTTTTTATATATTTTTGTTTAATTTTTTATTTAAATATTTAAAATATATATTATTTATATGAAAAAGAAAAAAAATTAGAAAAATGTATGCACAAATTGAAAATAAATAAATAATATATATTAATTTTTAGGGTCCTTTGGCAAAATGACATATTTTTAAAGTCATTTTGCACTCTAGTCTAGTTTTAATAATTATTTGCAAAACGACCTCTCATAATTTAGACAGCTAGTCGAAAATTTAGACATGTGGTCGAAAAATTCAAACTGCCGGTCGAAAATTTTAGAAAGTTGGTCGAAAAATTTAGACAACTGGTCGAATTTTAGATAAATGTCATTTTGCAAAAAATTATCAAAAGTAAATCAGAGTACATAATCACTTAAAAAAAGAGACAATTTTCACCAATTTCTTTATTTTTTAATAAAAACGGATGTACTAAATAAATTTATTTGGAGTGCAAATAATATGATTATGTTTGACTTTTTTAGGAAATAAATATATTTTTTAAATTTGTAAGTAAAGATATTTGATTTATATATATATAACCAATTCCATATTTTTTAAAAGTGATATTTTAAAATAATTTACTAATTATCCTTATCATATATAAATACAAAATTATTAAATTATAAATATTTAACACATTGAAAAAAATAATTATAAATACAATATTTATATAAAACGCACCATACAAAAACCAATTTAAAAAAATGTGAGTAGTGATATATAATCAGCCACCCTTTTTTTCTTTTAAAAGAGTTAAATGACAATTATAAAATACTTGCATCCTCACTTTAACTATTATGCACCTAATATCTTCAAGCAATTAAAATCCAGCAAAAACAACCGGCTGCCTACTTTTATTCATTAATATTTAAATACAATATTCATTCTATTGGGCAGCCACGTGTTGATGTGGTGACAGGTGTCGTTTTGTTGGACTTTGTTGACAACTTTGGTTTCTCAGTTATTTTTGTTGTTTCTGGTCATGATTGTTTTGAAAAAAGTTAGGGAGGACAGTCTTGGAACTCGTTTCCTTTATTTTATTTGTTAAACTAAAATTTAGAAAGACTTAAACTAATAATTTCGAACAAAAGCACATCTGGGAAGTCTTCTCCTCCAGTGCCAACTCACAAACTAGTGAGAAAGAAAGTAGGAGATCAAGAAAAGAGATCGATAGTCGGAAGGAAACTACTATCGAAGTCGCACACCCATGAACGCAGTATCGTCGAGACCATTGTGCTCCTACTCAGTGAATGAAGTTAACCCTTTTCTTTTAAAAAAAATTGGGCTTTTAAACTTTATTGAAATCTCGCTCTGTAAACAAAAGGCAAACCCATACGATACGAGGACACTTCGGCATCGATCTTTGTTCTTCTGTGTCGCCGGTCATGAACCATCTCATCTTATTTGTGTTCTCATAATAATCTTGAGTTATTGTAATGTTTTTGAATGACAATGATTAGACGATAATGACGACTGCCACTGAATCAAACATCTAAACTTTATGTCAATAATTCCTAAGCCTTGACACGGAGTTGACGATTTGGTCCATGCTGATCCGGTAGCACCAACCCCAGTTCTTGTCTCCTCTGGTTCGCCACAACGGATTTTTACTCACCCGAGTTCCCACCTAAATTTTCGCTTAAAAAAAAGAAAGTATTTTTCACCTTCACTTTTTATTCACACTGTGGAGAGTAAAGTCAGCTTTATGCATCTTTTTATGTGCCAAGCCAATCACATGTCCGAATACAACAAAAACACCTTCTGTCATTGCCTTCCATTCCAATTTTGTTTATATGCTTGCAACCACATCACTCTTACCCGGAACATCCAAAAGTCTTAAATATATATTATCCTTCATTCTACAAAGTTAAGATGCCAGAATTAGTAAAAAAAAAAATACATGTACAAATATATTAATTTAGAGGAAAAAATACCTAAGTTTTTCAGTTTTGAATACCTTTTGTCACATTTTCTTGGTAGCCGCACTGTTAATTGACAGAAAAGTACATACTTGGAAATACATGGAAATTCCTTATTAGTTTACGTTATTTATTATTTAATTTTTATTTAAAAAAGTTCATTTAAAGATTGGAAAATAAAAAAATAATTTAAAATATAATAAAAAATAAAAAAGACATTTTAAAATTCTTTGCTGAAGGAAAAATTAATAAAAAACTTAAATTTAAATAAAACCTATAAATAAAACAAATCAGATTCGAATTAAAGAATTAAGACGTTATTCTTGAGTTCATCTTCAATAACCAAATCAAAATTATTCAACATCATCTAATCAAAATCCCAAATGAGAGAAATCTAAAACTAAAATCACAAATAAAAATATTCAAAGAATACATTAAAAAAAAACTCAAGATTCACTTCAAATCAAGAACCAACAAGAAAAAAAATTCAGATTTGTAACAACCCAGATTTAGATTAAAAACATGTTCTTCAACCTACCACCCAAACTCAAATTAAAATTCATCAAATAACATGCTCAAAAACAAAATTGCAAATTAAAAAAATTAAAGAAATCTGTGTTCATCCTATTGTTCTTTCAATCAAACACAAAATAAAAAATCTTACAAACAAATCCCTTAATCTCAAAACTTATACAAGAAATATTTTTAGGGAAAAGAAAAAAAAAAACCAGCCACAAAGAAAAGAGGGAGAAGATTCATCCTGTGATGGGTTAGGCTAGATCTTGCTATAATTGGCTTTGTCCCCAACGACCTAAATGGACAATGATGTGTGGCAGAATACCATGCGAGACCCGCTACCTTAGTTGGCTTGATGGCGGTGGTGGTCTTGGGGTTGTGATTGTTAAAAGTCATTACTGTATCTAGAATGCTCTAAAGTTCTATAATGTTCTAGAATATACTAGAAAGAATATAGAACATTCTAGAAACTTCTTGAAGAAACTTAGAAGTTATTATTGTATCTAGAATATTCTATAATATACTATGAGAATCCTAGAATATTCTAGAAAGTTCTTGAAGAAACTTAGAACTAATTATACAATATATAAAGAATTCTAGAATCATTTAGAAAAATGTAGATTGTAGTTAAATAAATTATAAAGTTAGAAAATTCTAGAAAGAATTGGATGTTTCATTTGTAGCATATAAATACAAATGTAATGTGTGCCTAAAGAGTAAGTGAGAAAATAGTCCAAGTGTGTGAGATTACAAGAGTGTCTAAGAGAGTCTATTTGTTCAAAGTGTTATAAGCTTGTATTACTCTTCAATAATAATAAAAGTGTTGTAATTTTTTACTCTACAAGTGGTATTAGAGCCAAGTTCGTCAAGTTTGTGGAGCTTCTTGTTATCGTGCACAATAAGATTGTGAAGCTTACAAGTTCGATTAAGCTTGTTTGGTAATTCATTTGCCAAATCACAACGAGTGACACTCAAGTAATTGGCGGAGTAAAGAAGCTCAACAACCAGAATTACAACACTTGGTAAACATTAATGGAGTCATTGTTATAGTTTTATGCCCTAATTAAAACTCAATTTCTTTGTAATCTCATTTATTATTAATAAAATAATAGAAATCATTTTTTGACTTGGTCAATCACTTTGCTCATATGTTTTATTTTCATGATTATTTGTTTAATATAAACTTCTATTTAATCCCGAGCATATAGCTTATCATATTTATAGTGACGTAATCACAGTAGAATATAAATATGATTATATGTTCAAAATAAGTTAGTCCTAAGTTAGTTAGTGCACAGGATTTACACTGACTTGCCAATCTACGATATGATCTACTTACACATTGCAGTGTTATGTTCTTTCCAGAACATTAGCAAAGTAGATAAGATCGGATGTATTTGTTACATCGGACTGGACCAATATTGACAATTGATAGGATAAGTAAACATACCGTTATTATCTATTCTAGTCATATCATATAGTTTACCATAGGTAAATTTAATCTCAATTATAAGTGGTTAGTATTCTAACTGATTCTATTATTTGAGTTCTTTGACTTGTTCATTACCAGCTTACCCTACAGACTAGCCCATAATTACATCTTGGGAACTCGGTAGTATAATTGAGTGGGAGTGTTAATCATAGATATGAACATCTATAGCTTCTGATGAAGGAGTGAAACGATGGTTTCCTTTTAGTTTGGTTCAAGGAGTTAAATGATAGAGATCTCATTTCAGTAATTAATATTAGTTTACTGAAATATCATTTATAAGGAACTAAGTGTTTTAAGGATAAAATACAATGAGGACGATATTTTAGTAAATGATCTTAAGGGCCACGACTCTAGCAAAGTCAGAGGCTACGGGTTTGCTGAAAGGAATTAGGGCCGCAACTTGGTCAATAGAGTCGCAGCTAGTAGAAGTCAGAGGCGAATTCAGGATTTGCATCAACACACAGGGCCGCAATGCCTGGAGGGTTTAACCAGAAGCTAAAGGGCTTAAAGAAGACATGGGCCGTGACCTAGGAAAGGCCAAGTTGCGGCTCGCCTTTGAAAAAAAAAAGAGGAAATCAGTTTTTTTTTCAGTATAAATTCATACTTTATGTTTTAATCAGGGTTAGGTCAGATTTTAATTACGAATTTAGAGAGTAAATTTGATTATGAGACAATTTTTTCTGCACTTTTATATTTTTATTTCTTCTTCAAGCTTTTTAATTTTATGTTTCTGAATAATTATTTTGTTGTTTTAGTCATGTTTGATATGAACTAAATCCTCTATCTAGGGGTTAATGTAGTCACTTGGATTTCTATTTAATGTTATTATGATATTCTATTGATTCTTCTTCTTTATTCTAATCTGTTAGGAAAATATGTATTGCCTCAATGGAAATGGTAAGAAAATATTACAACTCTATGCAAAATATTACAATAGATAATGATTGATTAAATAAGGTGTTACAACTCTATAACTGAAAATACAAATAAAAGGAGAAGGAGATGTAAGATGATAGATATAGAAAGTACAACTCTATTACAAAAAGATACAAGTAAACTAGAAGTGTTTGAACAAAGGAAATAAAATGATTACAACTCTTAAACAAAAGTACAAGTAAATAGAACAAGAAGAAAAAACAAAAGAAGAAAATAAGAACAAGAACCAAAACAATAAACTCTCACTCACACAACCAAAGTGAAGAGTGTTGGAGATCACCAACTTGAACAAGGTTTGAAACCTTTGTCCAAAAGCTTATTTCCCCTAACTCAAGCACTAAGGGATCTCTCACAGATATTGGAAAAGCTTTCTGGAATTATCAAGCCTCAAGGTGTTTCTAGCCAAGTGCTCTAATGGATAGAAATGTTATATCTTACAAGTGAGTTATAGGCTCCTATTTATAGAGTTTAGAGACACCCCTTGAATTTCAAATTCCACCAACCCCCATGGCTGTTACCAATGTTTAATTGGATTAATATGGAATTAAAAATGAGATTTGGGAGTTATTTGAGTTTTTTGAGCCGTTCAACAAAGATTGAAAAAACGGAAGAAAAAAAATGGTCAGTTTTAGCCTGTGGCCACGGCCACTAGCCTCTGTCCCTCAGGCCGCGACCACCAACATTCAGTGGCCGCGGCCACCAACCATTTTCAGCACTAAAAAATGTGCTATTTTTCCAAACGGTTCCAAACCCTCCCAAATAATTTTGTAACTCCCAAAACACATTATTGGGGTTAAAATCATATCTCTAACAGCCATATCACATATGACTTTATGAAATTCATCTCAATATTGTGTAACAACTAATTTACACAATAAAGGGTAATATTTGGAAGTTACAAATTTGTAACACCAAATATGTTACATTATTTGGATATAACTCATATATCTAAATATTGTAACTCTCTATTATATGTTACAATATATGACACTCTTTGTCACATTTATTTAATCTAAAACATTATATTATAATATAATATAATATAATATAATATTTCATTATATTATAAAATAATATAACATAATCTATATAATGTTTGCTTAATGCTAGTAAATATCGATCAATATTTGCTTGATTTATGATTTTGATTCAAAATTCAAAAGATGCGAATTGAATATGCTATCGTTATATATACATAGGTTACATATTGGACGAAAGTATCTGTTTGGCTTGTGTAGCAATTAGGTTTCTATGCTTAATGCCTGCTATATGTTTAAGTTTATCACAAAGATGTAGAAAACCTGCATATAGGTTGAGATCTTATATCTTGAAAAAGAATAAGAATCGATTTATGTTAACCTGCTATTAGAATAGGAAGAAAAAAATTTAGAACTGATTAATAAAATTAATAGAATGAAAAGTTGATGAAGTTAAAACCCTAGGTCTTTTTATTATTGATTTTCATCATTTGATTAATTGTTTTGTTACAATTATTTAAATTGTGTTTGTAATTAGATTTATTCATCTTAATTTTACTTGCCAAATAGAAAGTAAAGTAAAGAACAATTATTGGTGTTGACCCTGATTTTGGTCAACGACATGGATTCTAGAAAATGACAGAAGAGTAATATAGAGCTTGAGAAAATGATCTAATGGAAAATAAAGAACACAAAGATTTATAGTGGTTCGGCCCCAGTGATTGGTAATGAACTACGTCCACTTGATACTATTATTAGTATTGAGCTTCAAAGGTGATCAAAGAACTAGGGTTCTTGAGTTTCACAGACCTTAGAAGAAGAAAACAATACAAACGATGGATAATAGTAATATAATTCCGAAAGAAAAAGATCGATCCCCTTCCTTGAGCTATTTCTTGTGTATTTATAGGCTCAAGAAGGATTACATGAATTAGGAAATAATATCTATCCTTAATAAACGGATCTGCAGGTCATAATGAAGAGATATTCTCGGATATCATTACAACTGTACAGATCTTTACACACATGAACGGAATATACGACCAGGTTGGTCGTATATAAAACTTGATCTTTTCATGAGGAAATAATGCTGGTCGATAGGCGAGCAGTGTCTCTGCTACGTGTTGGAAATCCTTGCCACGTCATCAACAGCTATTTTATGGATAAACATTTTCCCCCCAAGTTTATTTATTGCGACCAGCAATAAGTAAACTTAGGAAACTAACTTTTCGTATGCCCCACGAAATCTGTCAGAGCCTCTCGTGCATTCTTGAAAACTGTGACCTAATCACGTCCAATCATGCCTTTTCAGTTTCCAAGTAACCTTTCCGAAGACTGTTACACTCCCCCATGCCTTGAAAAAGGTAACTCATGATTACCCATTTTCAACACATCTCAGCTTCTATAAATAATCCTCACATTTACCTTTTAACTCTTTACACGTCATCCCTTTGCCAAGAACTCTCAAGAACTACATTTCAGAGCCCGGAACTTCAAAGGTCTTCAGTCACTTTGCTAAGGGTCCTTGCAAACCCAAAGCCATTCCTTTTTCAGAATCTCAAATCTTTATCCAGGTATATTTCTTCGACGTTTAAACCCTTTGAGATGCCATGCATACTGCTTCTGTGTTCTGAAACTTTTTGTGTTCTTAGGTAGAAATTTGTGAGGATTTTGTATACACCGTTTGATGCTTGATAGGGTAGTGTAGTTTTGCTCTGTAGAAGTTAGGAATCAGTTTGATAGTCATGATCATGGGTTTAGGGCGTAAAATCGAAGTAAAAATTCGATTTTTAGGCCAGCTGAAAAACTAGGTTTTTCCCGCCCCTTCGGAGTTGAAAAAGCTTTTTCCAGAAAAACTTTTTACTTTCACTTTTTGATCTGTTTTTCAAACTGTTCGCATAAAACTTAGTGTTTCGGTTAGAATGCTGCTGGTCGTAGACGCGAGCAACGTTATACCAACTTTCAACATAAGCTCCCAGGCTGTGCGTCTTATCTCCTCCTTTGTCTGTTTGCAGTTTACATGCAAGACCCGTGGGGAGGAGAAAGACCCATCGACGACGACCTGCTAGCTCAACTGCTCGAGGACGAAGAACAACCCTCATCATTGATACCCAAAATTCCATTTTCTCGTACCAATCCAAACACTTCCCCAGTCTTGACCCGAAACATGGCTCGCACCAAAACCAAGGCCCAGAAAAGGAAAACCTCTGACCCTTCTCATCAGCCTGCTGCTTTGGTTGATGTTCCCTCGACCAATGGTCGAGATGAAAATGCTCCTGACCCAAACATCCAAAGACATGCCCACCCTCGACACGCCATTCAGCCAGATGTTGAGTGGTATGTAGTTTCTGAAAGTAGGGTGACGATCAGAATGATCGCCAACTACTTAAGGAAATATGGTCTCCCAGGGGTGACCTTAGTCAAACCCAACCTAGACTAAAGGGCGAATCTGCCTGGAGGCGCCTTCAGCGCCTGGTCGCGGTTTCATATTGAGGCAGGGGCTACCTTGCCTCTTCACTCATTCTTTCAGGGGGTGGCCAACTATTTTGGAGTTACCCCCTTTCAAATAACCCCGAACGGATATAGGATGCTTGCTGCACTCTATATCCTGTACAGCCAAAAGAAATGGCCTGTGCCATCGCCTCATGAGGTCAACTACCTGTTCGACCTCAAATCTAACCCCAACCAAGAAGGCACGGGGTTCTTCTACCTTTGTCATCAGGAAACTGGGCGCACCTTCCTGACTGACACTACCCACATATCAAACGTGGGGAGGTACTACCAAGAGTACTTCCTTACGGCTGACATGGTCGCGGACAACTTGGCTTTTGCACGAGGAGGTAAAACTTTCATACCACTGGCTGACTTCTTCACTTAGTGTTTTCCTCCACAATGTCTTAAACTGTTGATGTCTTCCAGGTCCATGGCTGTGACCAAACCCAACTCCGGACATGGAGTTGAGATCGACACTCCTAGCTAGCATGACTGATGCTTAAAAGAGTGTTAAGAATCTGGTTACAGAGGCTAACCTTAGGATGGTTGGCCTCTGGGCCTCTCAATTGGACACGAGGGTGCCCTCGACAGGGAGTGCTTGCGCCGAAGAGGAACCCGAGCAGTAACCTCCAGCGTCACCTCCATGGAGGAGACCGATTAGGGTCACGATCAGGGAACCTGCTGGCACTCCTCCAGCAGAGAGGCCCTCGGCCCCCTTGGGGAAAGGAAAGAAGAAGGCCACCGAGCCTGCCGACCTCTCTGACGATTCGTCGGATGATAATGGTATAGTTATTTCACTTTTAGAAAATTTTCCAATTCCCTGTCATCTATTCGACGGGGACGAAAATTTTAAATATGCTCCACATTTAGGGCCAGACTTCTTCATGTTAAAGAATGAGTGTAAGACTAGTAGAGTCTGTAGTGTAGTGACCAGTAATAATAGCTCGGGTATTTGACTTTGCAATCCTTTTTTGCTTCTTTTTCTGATGTAATGTGTTTGGTCATTCATGCTATCTCACTGTTTGACTTTTGTCCTTCTTTTCAGACATGGAATTCGCCAATGTGTTCGACCTCTACAGCGCTCCAGAGGCTACCGTGGCTCCTCCAAGCAAGAAGAAAACCAGTAAGAGACATCTTGGGGAGAGCAGCAAAATGCCTCAGGCGAAGAAGGCCCGGAACACAGGCCCTTCAAAGGATAGGCCCTCTGCCACCACAACTCCACCTTCTCCCCGTGAGCAGCAGACTCCATCTGCTGCGGCCGGGTCGACTCCTTCTCCCGCGGCCCCATCTGACCAACCTCAGCAGGTTGATCCTACTTTAATCGGGAACTTGATGGTTGGTCGTGCCTTTAGACTAATCAAGGAGAGGATCACCAAGATCGCGAAGTACGATCGCTGCCGAGAGGCAATGGTTGCTACGGAGTCGATGGAGGTTGACCCAATCCTGAACCGTGCCTTGAACGAGTTCACCAGTGTAAGTCATCTTATTTTGTGGAAACAGGTCCTCTTTAGTTTATTGTTTTCCTAACTTTTGTTCTGACTGCAGGCCATGCTAACCCTTACTGCCGGCCGCATCCGCCTGGGTGCCGTCACCGAGCAGGCCAGGACTTTGGAGCAACGACACGAGGATGAATTCAAAGCTGTTGAGGCGAAACATGCTGATCAGCTGGCGGCGGTGGTTGAGGAAAAGGCCCAAATGGCTAAGGAGTTGAAGGAGAAGCTGAAGTCTCTGGAGAAAGCCCGCGAGCAGAGGGACCAATACAAGGAGTCCAATTGTTTTAACTTCAAAGCGGCTAAACAGCTCGAGTTAGACTTGATCGCGAGCAGGCAGGAGACCACAGATCTGGAGGGCCGGGTTGAGGAGTTGGAGAAGACCAACGTCGGCAACTTGGAAAGGTACAAGAAGGCCACCCTGAGGTGCTTCTATGATTTCTGAAAGCACAATCAGGGTGCCAACTTTGACTACCTTCCTGAGAATGCGAGGGACGCTGAGCTTGCTCGCTGTGCGGCTCAGTTGGCTGAGGAAGAAAGATCGAGGATCCCTGCTTCCCCCGAAATCTCACTGGTCGCCGGGATGGAGGGTGCAGACAACGAGGCTGCGGGTGCTGTTGACCAGAATCTTCCCCAGGATCCTCCAGCTCCTCAAGCTCCTTAGTCTTTTCTCTTTATATTTCTTTCTTTTTTAACTACACGACCTATGGGTCGTGATGTAAAAACAATATGATTTTTTGGTTTGCTGCGTGGGCAGCTTTTACATATGATATTATAATATATTTGCATATGTACGCCCTGATTTTCCCACGGGCTGATTAGCGAGCTGAGATACGGCCTAATCATGACTACCACGTGGACATCCCCAAGACCGGAGCTGCCATCTTGAGGTCCTACCTCCTTAGCTCGAGGTAACCTAAGGGTTCGCCAAGATTGCTTAAGGACTGTCTGGACCCTGAGGGCAACAGGTCGAGAGAAGCATCCAGCTCGTGGTACGAGCTAGAGTTGGAGGCTGTGATCTTTTGTAAAGTCAACCACGCAAGGTAAACGTGCATATATCAGACATCACGTGTCTGATATACCCCTGACTTCTTGGACACGCAGTAGGAATGTGCGTATTCAGACACCCACGACTGGTTTGGGCCGTGCAGCCCATTATCCCCTTACCTATTGATTTGACCACACTTATGTGTCAGGTTTAGGAATTAATCATGAATGTCACAGAGTTGACATGATAGGTAAGAAGGTCACGGGATGACCTTCTTACCAACTCTCAGGTGCCTTCTCCTATAAATATGGAGACCCTGGGAGTTATAAGGGGTTGGATTCTATATTGTAAGAAATACCCTGTAAAAGAATACCTAGTATATAGCAATAATACTGACTGGTGGAGTAGAAGGATTTTAACCTTTGAACCACCTAAAAACGTATTTTGTGTCACCATTCCATTTCCAAGATCATTCATCTATTTCGGTTCAACATAAACACTAATCCCTTTCTCTTTCTTTTCTTAATTACCTGTTGGCGAAGAACCGCATCAACAACATATTATTATAACATCTATTTGTTCGCATGACCGAACTTAGCATAGCACTTTGGTTTGATTTAACAAAATATCAAAATTTTGAAAAATACTCTAAGTGCCCTATCATTCTTTCACTTATTTTGCTCATGTGTTTACATACCTTTTAACAATATGCTTTGCTTACTTGTACCTTGTATGCCCCCCAAGTGATCGAGGAGCTTTAGGTCCTTGGTCACTTGCCTTGACTAGAACCTGCTCGAATGTTACTGCTCGTAGCAATATGATTAGATTTATAACACAGCAAAACAACACACGTAATGAGAAAATACTTGTAATAAATACAATAGTTGGCAAGAAACGACTGGCTAAGCACAGTCCCTTTTATTCTCGTAGTAAATGGACTAAACATGTCTTTACGAGTGATCAATAAGATCTTACACGAAACTTGTAAAAAGTAAAACTTATACAAGCTAATTCTTTAAGAAGAATTATTCATTGATAATACTTGCGCAGGTGTTCTTCATTCCAATATCGAGGAACGAGATCTCCATTTAAGCGTGCAAGTTTATAAGTGCCTGGGTGAAGGACTTCATCAATCTGGTAAGGCCCTTCCCAATTTGGCCCGAGTACTCCAGCAGCTTGGTCGCGGATGTTAAGGAAAACTCTTCGGAGCACAAGGTCTCCAACATTGAATTTTCTTTCTCGCACTTTAGAGTTGAAATATCGGGCGACCTTCTGTTGGTATGCAGCTACTTGGAGCTGGGCTTGTTCACGCCTTTCATCAATTGAGTCCAAGGATTCCATTAGTAGCTGGCTGTTAGAATCTTGGTTGTATGTTAACCTAAGGTGCGAGGGCGGATCCAACTCGACAGGCAACATGGCTTCATACCCGTATGCTAAGGAAAACAGGGTATGACCTGTTGCTGTCTGGTGGGAAGTTCTGTACGACCAAAGGACTTCAGGCAATTGTTCTGGCCATGCTCCCTTAGCTTCTTCAATTCTTTTCTTCAGGGTATCCTTCAGCATTTTGTTAACTACTTCGACCTGCCCATTCGCCTGGGGATGAGCGACTGAAGAAAAGCTTTTGATAATATCATGACGTTTGCAGAAGTCCGTGAATAGATCACTGTCAAACTGGGTGCCGTTATCTGAGACTATCTTCTTTGGTAATCCATAGCGACAGATGATGTTTTTGATTACGAAGTTAAGCACTTTCTTCATCGTTATGGTCGCGAGTGGCTCAACTTCGGCCCATTTGGTGAAGTAGTCGACGGCAACCACTGCATACTTTACACCACCTTTCCCCGTAGGCAAAGATCCGATTAGATCTATTCCCCAAACTGAGAAGAGCCATGGACTCTGCATTTGCTTTAACTCATTGGGAGCTGCTCGCGGGATTTTAGAAAACCTTTGACACTTGTCACATTTTTGCACAAACTCCATTGAGTCTTCATTCATGGTTGGCCAGAAATATCCCTGCCTTAGGATCTTTTTTGATAGGCTTTGCCCCCCCAGCGTGGTCCCCGCAAAAGCCTTCGTGTACCTCTTTCATCAACTCTTTGGCTTTCTCCTTTGTAATACATCTGAGGAGTGGCAGTGAGTATCCCCTTCGGTACAGAATTCCATCGACTAGGATATACCTAGCAGCTTGTCGCTGAAGGGTCCTAGCTTTGTTTCTGTCCGCTGGTAGCACCCCGCTTGATAGATACTCTACATATGGCGCCATCCATGTATCTGCCATCTGGATGACCAGAGTGGTTTCTGCTGCTTGGATGCTGGGCACGGATAGTCGCTCGACTGGCACTATGTTCAGAGTGTCAGCATCCTTTGCACTTGCCAACTTTGCCAAAGCATCTGCGTTGGAATTCTGATCGCGAGGCACTTTTTGGAGAGTGTATCTGTCGAACTTGGCTAACAGATCCTTTGCTTTGTTCAGATAGGCGACCATATTCAATCCTCACGCCTTGTACTCTCCCAAGATTTGATTCACAACTAGCCAAGAATCACTATAGACGTCAAGCGCTTTTATGTTCATATCCTTGGCTAACCTCAGTCCGGCGAGTAATGCTTCATATTCAGCCTCATTGTTAGAGGCAGTGAAGTCAAATCTTATTGCACAATGAAATTGATGCCCTTCCGGTGTTATCAATATCACTCCTGCTCCTGCGTGGGATTCGTTAGATGAACCGTCTGTGAACAATTTCCACGAGGGTGCTTGAATTTGACATTCAGGCTCGCTGGGCTCCTCAATTTGCTCGCCACCCGCGGGTTCTGTGAATTTGGCGATGAAGTCAGCTAAGGCTTGTCCTTTTATCACTAATCGCGGTAGGTAAGATATGTCGAACTGCCTGAGTTCGACTGCCCACTTTAGTAATCTTCCGGCAGCCTCTGGCTTTTGCAGGACTTGCCGAAGAGGCTGGTCGGTCAATACCGTAATCGGATGAGCTTGGAAGTAAGGCCGCAGCTTCCTAGAGGCCAATACTAAGCAGTAGGCTAACCTTTTGATGGGGGGATATCTCAATTCTGCTCCGATCAGCCTTTTTCTTACGTAATAGACAGCCTTCTGCACACCTTCTTCTTCTCTTACCAGAACAGCACTAGCAGCGTAATCCGTGATTGCCAGGTAGATGAACAAAGTCTCTTTATCGACCGGCTTTGACAAGATGGGTGGCTGTGCCATATGCGTTTTCAGTGCTTGAAAGGCCTGTTCGCACTCATCTGTCCATTCAAATTTCTTATTGCCTCTGAGTAGATTGAAAAATGGGACGCACTTGTCTGTTGATTTTGAAATAAATCTACTTAGAGCAGCAATTCTCCCGGTCAGGCTTTGAACATCCTTAATCTTCACTGGTGACTTCATCTCGATCAGGGCTTTTATCTTCTCGTGATTAGCTTCAATTCCTCTTGAGTTAACTATGAATCCCAAGAACTTCCCTGATCCAACTCTGAAGGAGCATTTAAGGGGATTTAGCTTCATCCTATATTTATTCAGGATGTTGAAGCAATCCTGCAAATCCCTTACATGTACTTATGCTTTCTTTGAATTAACTAGCATGTCGTCGACGTAAACCTCCATGTTTGCACCGATCAGCTCCTTAAACATGTGGTTGATGAGTCTCTGGTAAGTCGCACCAGCGTTTTTTAAACCAAATGGCATTACTTTGTAACAATAGAGCCCTGTATCAGTTCGAAAGCTAGTGTGATCCTTATCAGGGGGATGCATACTGATCTGATTATACCCAGAGTATGCATCCATGAACGAGAGGATCTCGTGTCCTGCAGTGGCATCGACCAGCTGGTCGATCCTCAGGAGTGGGAAACAGTCTTTGGAGCAGGCTTTATTGAGGTCTGTAAAATTCATGCATGTACGCCACTTTCCATTCGGCTTGGGCACGAGTACAGGATTAGAGACCCACGATGGATAAAATGCCACCCTGATGAACCCATTCTCCTTCAGCTTCTCGACTTCTTCTTTCAAAGCCTTTGATCGGTCTTTATCAAGCAGCCTTCTTTTTTGTTGCACAGGTGGAAAGCTTTTGTCAATGTTCAGGACATGGCTGATGATTGCAGGATCTATCCCAACCATGTCTTTATGTGACCAGGCAAAGACGTCCTGGTTCTTTCTTAAGAACTCCATCAGTGCTTGTTTTGTTGTTGTCTCTAAGTTTTTACCGACTTTCACAACTCTGGTCAGATTTTCCTCATCGAGTTGGACCTCTTCAAGGTCCTTGATGGGGGCTACTTCTTCTTCAAAATCCCCAAAGCGAGGATTTAAGTTTCTATCCTCACTTTGGGCAACGCCCTATTTGGTGAGATTATCACCTGAGCGAGCTTGAACATCAGTTTCCATTTGCAACTCCTTCCCGGTGGCATCTCTCGATACACCCTTCTTTGCCTTGGTGATCGAAGCGTTGTAGCATTCTCTCGCCTCCCTTTGGTTTCCCAACATGCATCCTACCCCTGCGTCCGTTGGGAATTTCATGGCGAGGTGCCATATAGAAGTGACGGCTCGAAGGTCAACCAGAATTGGACTCCCTATCACAGCATTATACGCCGAAGGACAATCAACTACTATAAAAGTAGTGAGTAATGTCCTGTTAGCAGGTGTAGTGCCTGCTGTGACTGGGAGTCTAATTGACCCCACTGGGGCGAGTCCTTCTCCGGAAAAACCATAAATGGTTTGGTTGCATGGCTCTAGGTCCTTAACGGAAAATTTCATCCTTTCCAGCGAGGTCTTATATAGGATGTTGACCGAACCTCCTGTATCGACCAACACCTTTTTCACCATCATATTTGCGATTTGTACATCCACGACCAGCGGATCAGAGTGTGGGAATCACACATGCTGGGCATCGTCGTCAGAGAAGGTGATCAGTTCCTCCTCTGTTCGAGCCTTTTTTGGTGCACGATCCTCGACACTCATCATCTCGATGTCCTGGTCATGGTGTAGGGTTCGAGCATATCGTTCCCTTGCTTTTCCACTATCTCCTGCAAGATGTGGGCCTCCGCAGATGGTGAGTTTGGTACCTGCCACGGGAGCTGGCTGTAAAGGTGGCGAGCATTGGCGTGTAGGCGCCGACTCGTTGCCACCCTGAGCCTCTCGCTGAGAACCTCCCGCGGCTCGTACATATCTTCTTAAATGTCCCTGTCTTATCAGGAACTCAATCTCGTCCTTCAGCTGGTTACACTCATTGGTGTCGTGCCCGTAGTCATTATGGTAACGACAGAACTTTGTTGAATCTCTCTTGGAGATGTCTTTTCTTATTGGTGCAGGTCGTTTGTAGGGCACGCTCAAGCTGGTCGCTTGGTAAACCTCGGCTCGGCTTTCAACAAGGGCGGTGTAATTGGTGAATTTTTTTCATACCGATTATTTTTGGGGGGCTTACTCTCGGAGGCCGAGGGTTTGCCACTCGCCTGCTTTCCGCCATTCTTTCTGTTGCCATTCCTGTTGCCTTTACCATTGCCATTGGGCTTAGACCTGTTGGCGGCTTTGGCGGGTTCTTCCTTGGGCCCCTTGTCATTTGCCTTCATTAGCAATCGCGTCTTCGAGCTTGATGTACCGATCAACTTGATCTAAAAACTCCTGGGTACTTTTAACCCCATGCTTCCTGAGGCTACTCCAGAGAGGATAATGGTGCCTAACCCCAGCGGTTAGGGCCATCATCTTGCCTTCATCGCCCACAGTCTTGGCTCCTGCTGCGGCTCGCATGAAGCGCTGAACGTATTCCTTCAAAGGATCCCCCTCTTTCTAGAGTATCTCCACCAGTTGGTTCGCCTCAGTGGGGTGCACATGACTCGCGTAGAACTGTCCGTAAAACTCCTCCACGAACATCTCCCAGGATACTATGCTTGCAGGAGGGAACTTAAAGAACCACTCCTGGGCAGCATCAGAAAGGGTCGCTGGGAAAATCCTGCAGCGAGCATCTTCAGAGACTTTCTGAATGTCCATCTGTACCTCAAATTTGTTTACATGAGATACCGGGTCTCCATACCTGTCGAAATTTGGCAGAGTCGGCATCTTGAACTTGCTGGGGGTTTCTGCCACAGCAATCCTTTGTACGAAAGGGGTTCCTCTCCTCCGAACGTACTCGATGTGCGATGTTCGCCCCCCGACCAACTGCTGCACAGCCTGGTTCAGGGCATCGATTTGAGCTTGAATGACTTCAGGAATTGTTGGGGCCTCTGGTGCCGGGGGAATGCACTCATCGTGCCTTTCTCGGTGGTCATTGAGTACATCCCTCAAGTCATCGTCTCTTCGCCACTGCTCACTGGCTCCGAGCCGGCTAAAGACATTATTTTGTCTGGGCTGCCCCCTAGCATTATGACCTGCTTGTCGGTCTTCTCTAGGTGGGGGGCTCCTGCCTCCACCTCTCTCTTCGTTCCTCCGACCAGCATTCCCTCTGCCTGAGTCGGCCTCATTGTAGCCATGGCCATCTCTGAACCTTGACTAGCTATGGTGGGACCGACTGTTTCCTCTGTTGTCTCCTTGGGCTGGCATTTCCCAGGCGTTAGGGGGAGGCCTGCGTTGGTTGGTGGGTCCCCGTGCATTGTCATGCCGTGGGGAGCCCCTGACCGTAGAGCCTGTCTCTGAGTTCCTTCTGTTGGCAGAAGGACGCTGTCCCCTGCTCGGTGGATGCAGCTTTTCACCCCCTGGGTGTCTAGGGCTACGGGGCTGTTGCTCGGCCCTATTCTGCCTCGGGCGCAGGGGATTGCCTCGACCAGCCTGAGATGGAGGCTGCGTCTCAGGATCCCTAGGTGGGATATCATCCTGAGGCATAGGTGGCTGCTCCGGCCTCTGAGAGCTTGTTGGCTGGAGCGAAGGGCTAGGATTGGGACCCCTTTGAGGTGGCCCGCTTGGGGGTTGATCAGGCTGCGAGGTTGGCGCAGCCTGATTCCTAGCCAACTGGAGGGCTTCTTCAAGGGCTGCCATGGCATCCCTCTGACGACGGTCCATCTCTACTTGTCGTTCGCTCAGCTCTTGGCGCTGGTCCTCTATCTCCCTCTGCTGTGACGCCATTATCTCGGCGGAACTCTCCTGATTGTCCCTCAGAGCGGCCAACTCATCTTGCAACACCCCCAGTGTTGTCTTCAGGGTCTCAGAGTCCACCTCCTCCTCATCAAACTCCAAATGAGGTTCGTCTTCAGCCACATTTGGGGGAGGAGGCTGGGATGGTGCAGCGGCCTGTCCAGTCCTCTTGGTAGTCTTTGCCATTAGATCTTCTTGAGTTCAACTCTCAATGAAAGCACCAGAATGTTGACCCTGATTTTGGTCAACAACACAGAGTCTAGAAAACTACAGAACAGTAATATAGAGCTTGAGAAAATGATCTAATGGAAAATAAAGAACACAAAGATTTATAGTGGTTCGGCCCCAGTGATTGGTAATGATCTACATCCACTTGATACTATTATTAGTATTAAGCTTCAAAGGTATGATCAAAGAACTAGGGTTCCTGAGTTTCACAGACCTTAGAAGAAGAAAACAATACAAACGATGGATAATAGTAATATAATTCCGAAAGAAAAAGATCGATCCCCTTCCTTGAGCTATTTCTTGTGTATTTATAGGCTCAAGAAGGATTACATGAATTAGAAAATAATATCTATCCTTAATAAACAGATTTGAAGGTCATAATGAAGAGATATTCTCGGATATCATTACAACTGTACAGATCTTTACACACATGAACGGAATATACGACCAGGTTGGTCGTATATAAAACTTGATCTTTTCATGAGGAAATAATGCTGGTCAATAGGCGAGCAGTGTCTCTGCTACGTGTCCGCCACGTGTCTGAAATCCTTGCCACGTCATCAACAACTATTTTATGGATAAACAATTGGTAATTGGGTTATAGTCTTTGTGGGAACGATTCTTATTGTTATATTATTTTATAATATAATGTAAAATTATATTATATTATAATATAATGTTTTAGATTAAATAAATGTGACAAAGTGTGTCACATATTGTAACATATAATAGAGAGTTACAATATTTAGATATATGAGATATATCCAAATAATTTAACATATTTGGTGTTACAAATTTGTAACCTCCAAATATTACCCTTTATTGTGTAAATTGTTGTTACACAATATTGAGATGAATTTCATAAATCCTTATGTGATATGGCTGTTAGAGATATGATTTTAACCTCAATAATGTGTTTTGGGAGTTACAAAATCATTTGGGAGGGTTTGGAACCGTTTGGAAAAACAACACATTTTTTGTGCTGAATTTGGTCAGTGGTCGCGGCCACAGGCCAAAACTGACAAAATTTTCAGTTTTTTCAATCTTTGTTGAACGGCTCAAAAAACCCAAATAACTCCCAAATCTCTTTTTTAATTCCATATTAATCCAATTAAACATTGGTAACAGCCATGGGGGTTGGTGGAATTTGAAATTCAAAGGGTGTCTCTAAACTCTATAAATAGGAGCCTATAGCTCACTTGTAAGACACAACTTTTCTATCCACTAGAGCACTTGGCTAGAAACACCTTGAGGTTTGATAATTCCAGAAAGCTTTTCCAATATCTAAGAGAGATCCCTTAGTGCTTGAGTTAGGGGGAAATAAGCTTTTGGACAAAGGTTTTAAACCTTGTTCAAGTTGGTGATACCCAATCCTCTTCACTTAGGTTGTGTAAGTGAGAGTTTGATTGTGTTTCTGTTCTTCTTTTTATTCTATTGTTTTTCTTATTATTCTCTTGTTCTATTTACTTGTATATTTTTTTTAAGAGTTGTAATCTTTTCATTTGGTCTAAACACTTTATTTTACTTGTAATCTTTTGCTTAGAGTTGTATTCTCACTATTCTCTTCTTCATCATCATCTTCTTCCTGTCTTAGTTTATTTGTATTTTCAGTTATAGAGTTGTAACCTTATTTAATCAATCTATATTTACTTGTAATATTATTGCATAGAGTTGTAATATTATAATCATTTCCATTGAGGCAAAACAATATTTTCATAGTTGCTACCCTTAGTGAGGTGAATGCGGTCCAAGGCAAGGTGAAAGGGTGGTGGTATGATACATGTGCCACCGTCCATATCACCTATGACAAATCATTGTTCAAGACCTTTGAAGAGTCAAAGGGAAACCATGAGATACAAATGGGCAATGAAGGCAAATCCAAGGTACTTGGCAAAGGTACTATTGATGTCTACTTCACCTCCGGCAAGAAAGTCACATTAGTGAATGTACTTTATGTTCTGAAATGAGTAAAAACTTGGTAAGTGGTGATTTGCTTGGCAAGCCCGGTATTAAAGCCGTTTTTGAGTTCGGTAAACTTACACTTACCAAATCAAATGTATTTTTGGGAAAGGGGTACTCTTGTGAGGGTATGGTTAAATTGTGCACCAATGATGTAACTTTCAATGTTATCAATAAAATTGCTAATTTCACCTATATTGTTGAGTATGATTCATTATTTTTGTGGCATCTTAGACTATCGCATATAGGTTTTTCTACCATGAAAAGAGTAGTAAAATGTGGTATGATTGCATGCAATATTAAAAACTATGGTAAATGTGAAACATGTGTTAAGGCGAAAATGATTAAGAAACCATTTCCTAGTGTAGAAAGATCATCTAATTTACTAGATTTAATCCATAGTGATCTTTGTGAATTAAATGGTGTTTTAACTAGAGGTGGTAAAATGTATTTTCTAACTTTTATAGATGATTTTAGTAGATATACCTATGTGTTTCTTTTAAAGCATAAAGATGACACTTTTGATGCTTTTAAATTGTATAAATTAGAAGTTGAAAATCAACTAAATAAAAAGATTAAGGTGCTAAGAAGTGATAGAGGAGGAGAGTACTTCTCTAATGAATTCAATACATTTTGTGAAGAAAATGGTATAATTCATGAGTGCACTGCACCTTATACACCACAACACAATGGTGTTGCTGAAAGAAAAAATAGGACTTATCAAGAGATGATAAATTCTATGTTGGTGTTTTCTAAGTTGAACTTCAACTTATGGGGTGAAGCGCTTTTAACCGCTTGTCACATTCTTAATCGAATACCGATGAAGAAAAATGAGATATCTCCATATGAGTTATGGAAAGGAAGAAAACCCAACATAGGGTACTTCAAAGTGTGGGGGTGTCTTGCATATTGCAAGAAAACCGAACCTAATAGAACAAAGTTAGGTTCAAGAGCCATAAAATGTGCTTTTGTTGGTTATGCCAACAATAGCAAAGCTTATAGGCTATTAGACTTAGAGTCTAATATTATAATTGAATCTAGAGAAGTTGAATTCTTTGAGAATATGTTATGTGACAACAATTCTCAAGCTTCAACATCTCTAAAGGAGAATTTGTTATATGAGAACAATTCTCAAGCTTCTACATCCAAAGTTGATTCTCAAGAGGAGAATTCTCAAAAGGATGTAAAGCAACCCTTTGAACCTAGAAGAAGTCAAAGGCTTAAAAATCATAAAAGTCTAGTAGTGGATGAGATAGATTCTCAACTAATTTCATTCTACATGGTAGAAGGAAATAGAGAGGAAGTCATTAGGAAAATTCCTATTGTACTTCTCGTTGAGGATGGTCCTAAGACTTATAGAGAAGCTATGCAATCGAGAGATAGTGCATTTTTGAAAGAAGCCATCAATGATGAGATGGATTCCATTCTTTCCAATAACACTTAGGAATTGGTATACCTCCCACCGGGGTCTAAGCCAATTGGGTGTAAGTGGGTATTTAGGAGAAAATACCACACTGACGGCACTATCCAAACCTTTAAAGCTAGATTAGTAGCTAAAGGGTTTAGGAAAAAAGAGGGTATCGATTATTTCGATACCTATGCGCCTGTTGCAAGAACAACTTCTATAAGAATTTTTTCGCTTTAGCTTCTATACATAACTTGTATGTTCATCAAATGGATGTCAAAACGGCATTCCTTAATGGTGACCTCAATGAGGAGGTCTATGGAACAACCCGAAGGGTTTGTCCTACCAAAATATGAACATAAAATTTGTAGACTTGTAAAATCCTTATATGGATTGAAACAAGCTCCTAAGCAATGGCATGAGAAATTTGATCAAGCCGTCATGTCTAATGGGTTTAGACATAACAATGGAGACAAGTGTTTGTATTCCAAAACTTGTAAGGAATATGTGATCATTGTTTGCTTATACGTTGACGACATGCTTATTCTAAGTAATAGCATGAAAGGGATAGAAGAAACGAAGAGGTTTTTATCATCAACCTTCAAGATGAAAGATCTTGGAGAAGTTGATACCATAATCGGTATCAAAGTAAAGAAACATAGTGGGGGTTTTGCGCTAGGGCAAGCCCACTACGTTGAGAAAGTATTGAACAAATTTAACCATCTCAAGGTTAAAGATGCCAATACTCCATTCGATCATAGTGTAAAACTAGAGAAGAATGAAGGAAGAGCGGTGGCTCAATTGGAGTACGCCAGTGCTATAGGGAGTCTAATGTACGCTGCCCAGTGTACTAGACCTGATATAGCATTTGCGGTAAGTAAACTTAGTAGGTTTACAAGTAATCCAAGTGTGGATCATTGGAAGGTAATTGGAAGAATCCTAGGTTGTCTTAAGAAAACCAAAGGACTAAGCCTTCACTACTCCAAATTTCCTTCGATTTTAGAAGGATATACAGATGCAAGTTGGATATCCAATCTTGGGGACAACTTGTCCACAATTGGTTGGGTATTTGCACTTGGTGGAGGTGCAATTTCTTGGGGTTCCAAGAAACAAACCTGTATATCTCATTCCACTATGGAAGCAGAGTTCATAGCTCTAACTACTACTGGCAAAGAGGCCGAATGGTTAAGGGATTTGTTGATAGAGATTCCCCTAATCAAAGATAATGCATATACTATATCGATACATTGTGAGGGCTAGAGCATACAGCGGAGTGTATAATGGGAAGTCTAGACACATTATTCTAAGACATGGATATGTAAGAGAATTGATTCAAAGAGGAGTCATCTCAATATCCTATGTGAGAACTAGTGAAAATCTGGCAGATCCTTTCACTAAGCCACTAACGAGGGATTTAGTGGCTGCATCATCTTGAGGGATAGGACTTAAACTCCCTAAAGAGATTCACGATTGATGGCAACCTATCTTAACACTAGTTATTCAACTAGTGTTAGGTTCAATAGGTAATAACAAGTCAATCAAGTGAATATTAGTTGTATTCAAAACAAGTCCCATCTGAGATATTGAGAACTTGTGTGTTACCAAGTGGAGGGTTAAAACCGAAAGGCTTTTTAATAGAATTCAGTCTTGTAAAGACAAGTATTTTTGGTAACAAAATACTTTAAGAATTCTACCTATATGGACCTAGGGATGGTGCCGCCTCTCATGAGAATTGGGAGTATTCTCAAGAATGTCCATGAATGGAAAGTGCACATGGCCATTAACAGTGCAAAGCGAGATATAGAGGTCTCAAGTGAACATCGCAAAGGTGTGTGTGTTATCACCGATTTGTTATCATGAAAAGATGGTTCAATGCCTAGTGCAACCTAATTTTCGACAAATTTTGTGATAATTACACTATAGTAAAGTTCAAGTTGAAAAACACTTTGCTTTATGCACTAATGCAATGACTCCTATAAGAGAGAGTTCTTATTTAATCAAGTGGGGGATATGTTATATTTCAAAATATAATGATTGATTAAATAAGTGTTACAATAGATAACTATTTAATCTTGTGGGGGAATGTTATATTATTTTATAATATAATGTAAAATTATATTATATTATAATATAATGTTTTAGATTAAGTAAATGTGACAAAGTGTGTCACATATTGTAACATATAATAGAGAGTTACAATATTTAGATATATGAGATATATCCAAATAATGTAACATATTTGGTGTTACAAATTTGTAACCTCCAAATATTACCCTTTATTGTGTAAATTGTTGTTACACAATATTGAGATGAATTTCATAAAGCCATATATGATATGGCTATTAGAGATATGATTTTAACCCCAATAATGTGTTTTGGGAGTTACAAAATCATTTGGGAGGGTTTGGAACCGTTTGGAAAAATAGCACATTTTTTGTGCTGAATTTGGTCAGTGGCCGCGGCCTGTGGGTCAGAGACCAGTGGCCGCGGCCACAGGCCAAAACTGACCAAATTTTCAGTTTTTTCAATCTTTGTTGAACGGCTCAAAAAACCCAAATAACCCCCAAATCTCTTTTTTAATTCCATATTAATCCAATTAAACATTTGTAACAGCCATGGGGGTTGGTGGAATTTGAAATTCAAAGGGTGTCTCTAAACTCTATAAATAGGAGCCTATAGCTCACTTGTAAGACACAACTTTTCTATCCACTAGAGCACTTGGCTAGAAACACCTTGAGGCTTGATAATTCCAGAAAGCATTTCCAATATCTGAGAGAGATCCCTTAGTGCTTGAGTTAGGGGGAAATAAGCTTTTGGACAAAGGTTTTAAACCTTGTTCAAGTTGGTGATCCCCAATCCTCTTCACTTAGGTTGTGTAAGTGAGAGTTTGATTGTGTTTCTGTTCTTCTTTTTATTCTATTGCTTTTCTTCTTATTCTCTTGTTCTATTTACTTGTATTTTTTTTTGAAGAGTTGTAATCTTTTCATTTGGTCTAAACACTTTATTTTACTTGTAATCTTTTGCTTAGAGTTGTATTCTCACTATTCTCTTCTTCATCATCATCTTCTTCCTTTCTTTTGTTTATTTGTATTTTCAGTTATAGAGTTGTAACCTTATTTAATCAATCTATATTTACTTGTAATATTATTGCATAGAGTTGTAATATTATAATCATTTCCATTGAAGCAAAACAATATTTTCCTAACACTTATTTACTATCTATATTACTTAAATTTATTACGTATACTTGCGTATCATAATTTACAGATCACAGTTGCCATACAAGGAGTCAAATTTCAAGTTTGCAGCCCCCTTGGAGCTAGTTTATTCTGGTGTCTTTGGACGAGTCAAGCAATCTTCTATTAGTGGATTGTGTTACATGGTGACGTTCATTGACGACTTCTCCAAGTATGTTTGGATTTTCTTCATGAAAGAAAAATCTTAGACTCTAGAAAGTTTAAGAAATTTAAAGAACAAGTAGAAGTAGAAGCAGGAAGAAAAATTCGATGCCTGCGCACTGATTATACATCTGATGAGTTCTCTCAATATTTACAAAAGTATAAGATACGTCATCGGTTGACGTGTCTGCAGACACCACAACAAAATGGTGTAACAGAAAGAAAGATTCTACATCTTGTTGAGTCTTGTTGAAGTATGTTACATGCAAAGAATGTGCCAGGTAGATTTTGGGCTGAAGGAATGAGAACAGCAGCCCATATAATTAATAGGCTTCCTCAACCCAAGCTTGGCTTTGTATCACCCTTTAAGAAACTGTGGAAAATAAAACCAACAATTTGTCATTTTCGTGTCTTTGGCTGTGTATGCTATGTCTTCATACTAGATCACTTGCGTAGCAAATTTGATAAAAAGGCTATTAGGTGCATCTTTGTGCGATATGACAGTCAAAGGAAAGGGCGAAAATATTGTGATCCTACTAGTGGTCGATGTTATGTATCAAGGAAAGTTGTGTTTGATGAGGCATCTTTATGGTGGTCTCCTCAAATCACTACTACAAATATAGGATTTCTCTGCGGTTTTTTTTTCAACAATAAACAAAAAGCACAGAGAAAAGGTTTGAAAGAGTCAAAAAAATTATATTTAATGTCCGCGTCCTACTTTATTGCGGTTTAAAAAAAAAACATAGTGAAAAGTTTGAAGTGGGACACTTTTCTCCGCGGTTCTATTATAGAACCGCGGAGAAGAGCTTTCCCTCCTCCTTCATCAACCCGAGACCCTACTCATCCCCCTCATATTGCATTTTCCATTTTCACAGAGAGAGGCACGACACTCCACCACCGTCCCCAAGCCACGAGTAAGCCCCATTTTGTCCATTTTTTTTATTTTTCATTTTCTTGCATATGAAAGCTTGAAATCATGTAAATATACTTAATCTTGATTTATTTTGAATTTTTAGTGTAAAAATGAAGAAATATTGAGTGAGTTTAATGGGGGTTTCAATGTATGTTTATATGGGTATTTTCAAAGTTTTTTCAAACATTTTTGAAAGTTTATATAGGATTAGAAGACATTTTCATTGTTTAAAACATGTTTGTTTACCCAAAAACGACTGCTGATGACGTGGCAAGGATTTCTCACACGTGGCAGAATTGAAGTGAAAATGTGATGTTCGGTTATCGACCAGCTGCACATTGCTTCATCGAGGCTGACTTTTAGGTACGACCAGGTTGGTTGTATAAGATTATGATCTTGTAATAATTATATGGATTATTTCCTCTTTATTACCTTGATATGCGGTTATTAAGGAAAGTTAAGGCCCATTGGCCCATGTAACCCTCCTTGAGCCTATAAATATGCATGAAATAGCTCAAGGAAGGGACTTTTGATCTTTGAATCTTTTTCCTGAATATTGAGAGAGAGAGAGAGAGTTATAGTGCAATTATCCATCGTTTTATTTTAATTCTCCCAAAGTTGTTGAAACTCAAGAACCCTAGTTCTTTGATCACGGCTTTGAGACTCAATATTAATAATAGCACTAAGTGGACGTAGGTCATTACCATTCTGTGGGGATGAACCACTATAAATCGTTGGTGTTTTCTTCTTTACCATTAGATTAAACTCTTAATTTTCGTCTCATTTCCTGTCATATATTTGACTCCGTGTCATTGGCCAAATCGAGGGTCAACATTCTGGTGCTTTCATTGAGAGATTGATCAAAAAAACTGTGAGAAAATCTAATGGCGAAGACATCCAAGAAGACTAGACAGACCGCTGGCGCTACATCATCCCAACCTCCTCCCCCAAATGTGGCTGAGAATGAACCACATTTGGAGTTTGAAGAGGAGGAGTTAGATTCCGAAACACTGAGGGCAACACTGGGAATGTTGCAGGATGAGTTGGCTAATCTAAGAGCCAATTAAGAGAATGTTGCGGAGACAATGGTGATGCAGCAGAGGGAAATTGAACGCCAGCGCCAGGAGCTGAGTGAGCGGCATGCAGACATGGATCGTCGGCAGAGGGATGCCATGGCCGCTCTCGAAGCAGCCATCCAATTGGCTCGGAGTCAGGTTGTGCCAGCCTCTCAGCCAGATCAGCCGCAGAGGGCGCCGCATCAGAGGGCTCCCAATCCTAGCCCTCCGCTCCAGCCAGCAAGCCCTCAATGGCCGGAGCAGCTACCTGTGGCTCAGGATGATGTCCCAGTTAGGGATCCTGAGTAGCAGCCTCCATCTCAGGCTGGTCGAGGCAATCCCAAGTGCCCAAGGCAGAATAGGGCTGAGCAGCTGCCCCACAGCCCTAGACGCCCAAGGGATGAAGAGCCGAATCTACTGAGCAGGGGACAGCGTCCTTCTGCCAACAGAAGGAACATCGAGTCAGGCTTTGCGGTCAGGGGCCCCCCACGGCATAACAATGCACGGGGACCCAACGACCAGCGCAGGCCTCCCCCTAACACTCGAGAAATGCCAGCCCGAGGAGGAAATAGTGTGAACAGCCGGTCACGCTGTAGTCAGCCACAGTTTAGAGATGGCCATGACTATAATGAAGTCGATTTCGGTAGAGGAAATGTCGGTCGGAGGAATGAGGAAAGAGGTGGAGGCAGAAGCCCCCTGCCTAGAGAAAATAGGCAAGCTAGCCATAACGCTGGGGGGCAACCCAGGCAGCAGAACGTCTTTGATCGGCTAGGAGTTAGCGAGCAGAGACGTAGGGATGACGACTTAAGGGACATACTCAATGACCATCAGAAAAGGCATGATGAGTACGCTCCCCCAGGACCGGTCGCCCCTGCGATCCCAGAAGCGGTGCAAGCTCAGATTGATGCTTTGAACCAGGCAGTACAACAGCTGGTCGGGGGACGAACGTCCCATATAGAGTACGATAGGAGGAGGGGCACTCCCTTTGTACAAAGGATTGCTGCGGTTGAAACCCCCAGTAAATTTAAGATGCCAACACTGCCAAACTTTGATGGGTGCGGAGACCAAGTATCTCACGTTAACAAGTTTGAGATACAAATGGATATATAGAAAGTGTCGGAAGATGCCCGCTACAGGATCTTCCCCGCAAAACTATCTGACACCGCCCATGAGTGGTTCTTTAAGTTTCCTCCTGCTAGTATAGTATCTTGGGAGATGTTCGTACAGGAATTTTACGGACAATTCTACGCGGGTCATGTACAGCCCACAAAGGCCAACCAGCTGGTCGAGATACGCCAGAAGGAGGGAGAGCCCTTAAAGGAATATGTCCAACGCTTCATGCAAGCAGCAGCTGGAGCCAAGACAGTAGGCGATGAAGGTAAGATGATGGCTCTAACTGCTGGGGTTAGGCACCATTCACCCCTCTAGAGTAGCCTCAGAAAGAATTGGGTAAGAAGTACCCAGAAGTTTTTGGATCGGGCTGATCGATATATCAAGCTCGAGGACGCGATTGCCAATGAAGGGAAATCACCAACAAAAGACAAGGGGCCGAAGGAAGAACCTGCCAAGGTCGCCAACAGGTCAGAAAAGCCCAATGGCAATGACAAGGGCAACGAGAATGGCAATGGTAGGAACGGTGGAAAACGGGCGAACAATGAACCCTCCGCTTTTGAGAATAAGCGCCCCAAAGGCAGTCGATACAAGCCAAGATTCACCAACTACACAACCTTTGGCGAAAGTCGAGCGGAAGTCTACCAGGCAACCAACTCCAGCATGCCTTACAAAAGACCTGCACCTATAAGGAAAGATATCTCCAAGAGAGATACGACGAAGTTCTGTTGTTTTCACAACGACTACGGGCACGATACTAACGAATGAAACCAGTTGAAAGAAGAGATTGAGTTCCTGATTAGGCAGGGACATCTAAGAAGATATGTGCGAGCCGCAGGAGGGTCTCAGCGAGAGGCTCAAGGTGGCAATGAGTAGGCGCCTGTACGCCAATGATCGCCACCTTTACAACCAGCTCCTGTGGCAGGCACTTTACTCACCATCTGCGAAGGCCCACATCTTGCAGGGGACAGTGGGAAGGCAAGGGAACAATACGCTCGAACCCTACGCCACGACCAAGACATTGAAATGATGAGTGTGGAGGATCGAGCACCAAAGAAGGATCGAACTGAGGAGGAATTAATAACCTTCTCTGAAGACGATGCCCAGCACGTACGATTCCCACACTCCGATCCGTTGGTCGTGGATGTACAAATTGCCAATATGATGGTGAAGAGGGTGTTGGTCAACACATGAAGTTCGGTTAACATCCTATACAAGTCTTCACTGCGGAGAATGAAGCTCTCCGTCAAGGACCTGGAGCCATGCAACCAAACCATCTATGGTTTTTCTGGCGAAGGGCTCGCCCCAACTGGGTCGATTAGGCTTCTAATTACAGCAGGTACTGCACAAGACATTACTCACTACTTTCTTAGTAGTTGATTGTTCTTCGGCATACAATGCTGTAATTGGGAGGCCAATTCTAGTTGACCTACGAGCCGTCACTTCAATATGGCACCTTGCCATGAAATTCCCAACAGACGCAGGGGTAGGAAGCGTATTGGGAAATCAGCGGGAAGCAAGGGAATGCTACAATGCCATATAACCAAAGCAAAGAAAGGTGTGTCGAGAGATGTTTCCGGAAAGGAGTTGCAAATGGCAGTTGATGTTCAGGCCCAGTCAGGTAATAATGTCACCAAATAGGGCGTTGCCCAAAGTGAGGAAAGAGACTTGGATCCTCGCTTTGGGGATTTTGAGGAGGAAATATGACCCATCGAGGACCTTGAAGAGGTCCAACTCGATGAAGAAAATCTGACCTGGGTTGTGAAAGTCGGTAAAAACTTAGAGACAACAACAAAACAAGCACTGGTGGAGTTTTTGAGGAAGAACTAGGAAGTCATTGCTTGGTCGGACAAGGACATGGTTGGAATAGACCTTGCAGTCATCAGCCATGTCCTGAACATCGACAATAGTTTTCCACCAGTGCAACAGAAAAGAAGGCTGCTCAATAAAGATAGATCAAAGGCCCTAAAAGAAGAATTCGATAAGCTGAAGGAGAATGGGTTCATCAGGGTGCGTTTTATCCATCGTGGGTCTCTAATCCCGTGCTAGTTCCCAAGACTAATGGAAAATGGCGAATATGCATGGAATTCACAGACCTCAATAAAGCCTGCCTCAAGGATTGTTTCCCACTCCTTAGGATCGACCAACTGGTCGATGCTACTGCAAGGCATGAGATTCTCTCTTTTATGGATGCATACTCTAGATATAATCAGATTAGTATGCATCCCCCTGATGAGGATCACACTAGCTTTTGGACTAATACAGGGCTTTACTGTTACAAAGTAATGCCCTTCGGTTTGAAAAACGCTGGTGCGACTTACCAGTGACTAGTCAACCACATGTTTAAGGAGCTGATCGGCACAAACATGGAGGTTTATGTCGACGACATGCTGGTAAAGTCAAAGAAGGCAGAAGGGCATATAAAGGATTTGCAAGAGTGCTTCAACATCTTGAACAAATATCAGATGAAGCTGAATCCCCTCAAATGCTCCTTCGGAGTAGGATCAGGGAAGTTCTTGGGATTTATAGTTAACTCGAGAGGAATTGAAGCCAATCCTGAGAAAATCAAAGCCCTGATCGATATGAAATCGCCAGCAAAGATTAAGGATGTTCAAAGTTTGACCGGAAGAATTGTCGCTCTCAGTAGATTTATTTCGAAATCAATGGACAAGTGTGTTCCATTTTTTAATCTACTTAGAGGCAAAAAAAATTTGAATAGACGGAAGAGTGTGAGCAGGCTTTCCAAGCATTAAAGACTCACATGGCGCAACCACCCATCCTATCAAAGTCGGTCGATGAGGAGACATTGTTTGTCTACTTGGCGATTACGGAGTATGCTGCTAGTGCTGCCTTAGTAAGGGAAGAAGAAGGCGTGCAGAAGGTTGTTTATTATGTAAGCAAGAGGCTAATTGGAGCGAAGCAACAATATCCACCAATTGAAAAGTTAGCCTATTGCTTAATTTTGGCCTCAAGGAAGCTGCGACCTTGCTTTCAAGCTCACCCAATCACGGTTTTGACCGAACAACCTCTACGGCAGGTCTTACAAAAGCCAGAGGCTGCGGGTAGATTGTTGAAATGGGCAGTCGAACTTGGGTAGTTCGATATCTCTTACTTGCCATGAGCAGCGATAAAAGGGCAAGCCCTGGCTAACTTCATTGCAGAGTTCACTGAACTTGCAGGTAGCAAGGAGACTGAAGAACTTGATGAGCCTGAGTCTCTAAACCAACCTCCCTTATGGAAGTTATTTACAGACGGCTCTTCCAATGAGCATCATGCAGGCGCGGGGGTGATCCTGATTACGCCTGAAGGGCATCGATTTCACTGTGCAATCAAGTTTGATTTCACATCTTCCAACAACGAGGCTGAGTATGAAGCGTTGCTTGCTGGGTTACGACTAGCCAGGGACATGAATATAAAGGTACTCGATATCTACAGTGACTCTCAGCTGGTGGTGAATCAAGTCATGGGAGAGTCCCAGACACGAGGTTTAAATATGGTTGCCTATTTAAACAAAACAAAGGATCTATTAGCACAATTTGACAAGTACACCCTTCAGCAAGTACCTCGTGACCAGAATTCAAACGCTGATGCTTTGGCCAAATTAGCATGTGCGAAGGATGCTGACACTCTAAACATAGTACCAGTTGAGCAGCTATCTGTGCCAACCATCCGATCAGAGGAGACCACTCTGGTGATCCAGATGGCAGATACATGGATGACACCATATGTAGAGTATCTGACGTAAGGCGTGTTACCAACGGACAAAAACAAAGCTAGGACCCTTCAGCGATAGGCTGCTAGGTATATCCTAGTCGATGGAATCTTGTACTGAAGGGGATACTCAATGCCACTCCTCAGATGTATTTCAAAAGAAAAAGCCAAAGAATCGATGAAAGAGGTACACGAAGGCTTCTGCGGGGACCACGCTGGGGGGCAAAGCTTGTCGAAAAAGATCCTGAGGCAAGGGTATTTCTGGCCAACAATGAATGAAGACTCGATGGAATTCATATGGAGGTGCGACAAGTGCCAGAGGTTCTCCAAAATCCCACGAGTAGCCCCTAATGAGCTAAAACAGATACAAAGTCCGTGGCTGTTTGCAGTTTGGGGTATAGATTTAATAGGATCTTTGCCCACTGGAAAGGGCAGCGTCAAGTATGCTGTGGTTGACATCAATTACCTCACTAAATGGGCCGAAGCCGAGCCACTCACAACCATAACGACCAAGAAAGTGCTAGATTTTGAGATAAAAAACATTGTGTGTTGCTATGGATTGCCAAGGAAAATTGTTTCAAACGACTGCACACAATTTAATAGCGATCTATTCATGGACTTTTGCGAACGACATGGGATTATCAAGAGCTTTTCTTTAGTCGCTCATCCCTAAGCAAATGGACAAGTTGAAGCAGTCAATAAAACGCTAAAGGATACTCTGAAGAAAAGACTAGAAGAAGCTAAGGGGGCATGGCTAGAACAATTGCCTGAAGTCCTTTGGTCGTACAGAACTTCCCATCGAACAGCAACAGGCCATACTCCATTCTCTTTGGCTTATGGGTATGAGGCTATGTTTCCCGTTGAGTTAGATCCACCCTCACATCGCAGAATAACAAACGATCAAGGCTCTAATAGCCAGCTATTGATGGAATCCCTGGACTTGATCGATGAGAAACGTGAACAAGCCCAACTCCGAGTAGCTGCGTACCAGCAAAAAGTCGCCCGGTATTTCAACTCTAAAGTACGTGAAAGAAAATTCAATGTCGGAGATTTAGTAATTCGAAGAGTTTTCTTAAACACCCACGACCAGGCTGCTGGAGTACTCGGACCTAATTGGGAAAGGCCATACCAGATTGAAGAAGTCCTTCATCCAGGCACCTATAAACTTGCTCGCTTAAACGGAGATCTCATTCCTCGCTATTGGAATGGAGAACACCTGCACAGGTACTATCAATAAACAATTCTTCTTAAAGAATTAACTTGTATTAATTTTACTTTTTACAAGTTATGAAAAAGGGTTGGTCATTTTATGTGACTAGTCGCTTATAAGTGTAAGATCTTATTGACCACTTGTACAGACACGTTTTGTCCATTTATTATGAGAAATATAAGGGACTGTGCGCAGCCAGTCATTCTTTCCAATTATTGTATTTATTACAAGTACTTGCTCGTTATGTGTGTTGTTTTGCTGTATCATCGTTTTAATTCCTTTATTCCGAGCAGTAATGTTCGAACAGGTTCTGGTCAAGGCAAGTGACTAAGGACCTAAAGCTCCTCAATCACTTGGGGGGCATATAAGGCATCTAGTAAGCAAAGCATATCGAAAGGTATGTAAACACATGAGCAAAATAAGTGAAGGCATGCTAAGGTACTTAGAGTATTTTTCAAAATTTTGTATTTTGTTAAATCAATCCAAAGTGCTATGCTAAGTTCGGTCATGCGAACAAATGTTATAATAAAGTGCAGGTATTATAATATCAAAAAGAAACCTTTTACACCGTGAGCAGTACTGCTCGGATGTAATTGTCCAATAAAAAGAGAGAAGCTGCCCGTATAGCAATAAAAGTTAAAACATAAATGAAATTGTTTTTACATCATGACCCGTAGGTCATATAATTCAAAAAAATAAAAGATAATTATGAAGTAGCCGAGGGATCTTGTGGCGATTTTTGCTGCTGATCGACTGCATCTCCAGCTTCTTCCCGGGCACCCTCGATCCTTGTCGCTAAAGAAATCTCTGGAGACCTTGGAATAGTTTCTTCCTCCAAGAAAGTAGCGCACCTGGCCAGCTCCGCCTCCCTGATATGGTCTGGAAGATAGGAGAAGTTAGCATTGGGGTTGTTCTTCCAGAACATGTAAAAGTACTCGAACGCCGCCCCTTTGTAATCTTCAAGGTTCCGGGCATTCTGTTCCTCCAGGGCAACAACTTCCTTGCGGCTTATCTCCAGCTCATCTTGAAGCTTGTGGGCTTCCCAGTAATTACTAAGCGAGACCTCCTTATACTGCTCCTTGGATGCGGTGATCTTGGTAATACTCGCATCCTTCCTCTTCACCTCCTCTTCGAGAGAAGCAATCTTGGCCTCGGTCAGCTGCAGCGCCTCGAGGTGTTTTGCCTCAGCCTCCTTGAAGGCCTCAGTATGCTTCGCCTCTGCTTTTTCAAGAGCCTCGGTATGCCTCGCCTCGGCCTCCTTGAGGGCCTCAGAATGTTTCGCCTCGACTGCCTCCAGTTGCTCGGCATGAGTAGCCTCAGACACCTTGAGCTGCTCGGCATATCGAGCCTCAGCAGCACTAAGCTGGTCGCTGAGTTTCTTCTCAAATTGAACATTGTCCTCGAAAATCACTAGCCAGAAGTAAGGGTAAGCACCCCCTACAATCAGAAAAAGATAAGGTTGTAAATAGGATCAAGTTAAAATGAAAATTCATAAAGTACAATAAAGAAAACAACTTACAGCGAGCACTTCATTCAATGCGCGGCTAAGGACTTGGTCGACCCCCATAGAGCTGGTCTCTTGGATTGCCTCCCGGCTGCATCAATGATTTGTTATTCTCGACAGCCTATCTTTGGCTGAGTTGAGCACCACACCCGTGAGGTCATCTCTCAAGGCCTCTTCCCGGAGACCAACCGAATGCTGGACAGTGGATGCTGGAGGCGTAGGGTCGACTGGAGCTGGAAGAGGAGTCTGTCCGACCGGAGACGGAGTATCTGGGTTTGTTGGAGTGGGAGGAGTTGCCTCTCTAGTAGGAGCTGGTGGAGGAGTTGTCTCCCTCGTTGGAGTAGGCGCAGGAGGGTCGTCTGTTCGAGGCTTCTTCGCGGGGTGATTGCTGCAGCCCTCCCCAGACTGACGCTTGTGGGACTTCTTCTTGCTCGCTGGTTTTGTGTACAAGTCAAAAGCGCGTTCAGCCTGCATGTCTGCAAAAAAGAAACAAGCAAACAGTCAGGCAATATAATAAAAAGAAACTTCCTAAGTTTAAGAAACAAGGACAGATAAATTGAAAGTATAATACCCGAGCTACAATTATTGGTTGCTACATTATTTACTTTACTAGTGCTACACTCACTCTCTGGCTTGAAGAAGTCTGAATTTAAAGTAGGAGGGTATTTAAAGTTGCCATCCCCGTCGAAGAGGTGACAGGGGATAGGAAGACTATCTAAAAGCGTAAAATCAGTACCGTTCTCATCCGACGACTCAAGAATAGGCTCCGTGGCCTTCTTCTTTCCCTTCCCTGGAGAGGCCGGTGCAGCAGCAGGTCGGGGGGCACCAATTGGCTTGTTGATGGTCACCTCAGTTGCCCTCCTCGGAGGAGGTTATGACACATCTTGTTGCTGCTCGGGAACCTCAGCGCCAATGGCAGTCCCCGCAGTAGTTTCCCTCACATCCTGGTGAGGTGCCAGAAGGCCGACCAGTCTCAGATTGGCCTCAGTGACCAGTTGTTTAACACTTTTCTCTATGTCGATCATACTGGCCAGGAGGGCTGATCGGACCTCCATGTCTGGAGTAGGGTCTGGTCGCAACTAGGGGCCTGAAACGTACTAAATTTCTAAGGGAAATGCAAGAAGACTCAAAGAAGAAAAATATACGACCAGGGGTGCAAAGACTTTACCTCCTTGTGTGAAGGCCAAGTTGTTCGCGACCATGTCAGCAGTCAGAAAGTTCTCTAGATGGTACTTCTCCACGTTTGAGATAAAAATAGTGTCAGTCAGGAAAGTGTGACTTGTTTCCTGGTGGCAGAAATGGAAGAACCCCGTGTTTTCTTAGTTGAGGTTGGATTTTAGGTTGAATAAGTAGTTGACCTCGTGTGGCGTGGGGACCGACCACTTCTTATGACTATAAAGGATATAGAGCGCGGATAGCATTCTATATCCATTTGGGGTGATTTGAAAAGGAGCGACCCCAAAATAATTGGCCACTCCTTGGAAAAAAGGATGGAGAGGCAAGATCGCTCCTGCCTCAATGTGATATCTCGACCAGGCGCTATACGCGCCTCACGACAGATTCACCCTTTGGTCTCTGGTGGGTTGGACTAGGGTCACCCCAGGGAGCCCATACTTCTTGATATGATTGGCAATCATCCTAATCGTTACTCGACTAGGAGGGGCGACGTACCATTGGACATCTGGTCGAGTGGCACTTCGAAGTTGGGCTTGAGCTTGGATTCCTGGCTCGGGAGTATTCTCGACTCTACCGCTGGTCGAGGGATTTTTTGCGTGTGGGGTAGGCTGGTGTTCAGAAGGTTTATTTTTCTTTTTTTGGGCAGTGGATTTTACTCTACCCATGGCTGGAAGGTTTGACTGAGGTCTGTTGGATGGAGTTCGAGAGAAAGGGATGTTCGGAATAAGTAACGACGACTGTTCTACGTCCACGAGCATTTGAGCAAGCAGATCATCGTCAATTAGTCTCTCACCTCCCCATGGATCTTGCATCAAAATCTGCGAATAGAAAAGGGGAGATGAGAGCTTAGTCTAAAGACTTGTGTTGAATGTAGGAATAATGTTGCTTGCGTATAAAAGTTAAGCTTTTATACGACTAGCAACATTTTGGCAAAAAAACGAAGTTTCTTACGAGCAATTTGAGAAAACGGATTAAAAAGCAGAAGTAAAAAGTTTTTTCAGAGAAAATTTTTTCGACTCCGAGAGGGCGGGAAAAACCTAGTTTTTCAACTAGCTTAAAAATCGAATTTTTACTTTGATTTTACGCCCTAAATCTACAATATCGACTACCAAACTGACTCCTAATTCCTATGAAGTGTTATTTCACTACCTTATCACGCATCGAACATGCCCATTTACCCCAAGACAGTTTCGGTAAAGAACAACCATGAACTCATATATGAAACTAGTAAAAAACAACTTTGCATGGCAACTCAAACAACTAAAAGGTCAGTCAAACTTACTTGGATGAAAGATGGAGTGTGAAAAACGAAAGCTTTGAACGTCTGAACGGAGATTCCTTAGGTCAGCGATGAAAGCTCCTTGGATTTCTAGGCTCTGAAAGTTGAAGTTCTTTGGAGTTCTTGAGAAGGAGATGACAAGTGAAAAGTAAAAAGTTAAAACATGAGCTTGGGGTATTATTTATAGTGACTGCGACACGAAAAAAGGGGTAATCATGAATTGTCTTTTTCAAAACACGGGGAACTAAAATAGCTGTCAGACAAGTTATTGGAAAGACGAAAAGACCTGATTGGTTACTTTTTTCGAAGAAGCATGACGACTCTGACAGGTTTTATGGGGCATACAAAAGGTCAGTTTCCTAAGTTTGCTTTATGCTAGTCGCAACAAAGTAAACTTGGGGGGCAAATGTTTGCCCAAAAAGGGCTGCTGATGACGTGGCAAGGATTTCTCACACGTGGCAGAATTGAAGTGAAAAGGTGTTGTCGGTTATCGACCAGCTGCACATTGCTTCATCAAGGCTGACTTTTAGGTTTGACCAGGCTGGTCGTATGATTCTGTTTATTTCCTTATAAGATTATGATCTTGTAATAATTATATGGATTATTTCATCTTTATTACCTTGATACGTGGTTATTAAGGAAAGTTAAGGCCCATTGGCCCATGTAACCCTCCTTGAGCCTATAAATATGCATGAAATAGCTCAAGGAAGGGACTTTTGATCTTTGAATCTTTTTCCTGAATATTGAGAGAGAGAGTTATAGTGCGATTATCCATCGTTTTATTTTAATTCTCCCAAAGTTGTTGAAACTCAAGAACCCTAGTTCTTTGATCACGGCTTTGAGACTCAATATTAATAATAGCACTAAGTGGACGTAGGTCATTACCATTCTGTGGGGCTGAACCACTATAAATCGTTGGTGTTTTCTTCCTTACCATTAGATTAAACTCTTAATTTTCGTCTCATTTCTTATCGTATATTTGACTCTGTGTCGTTGGCCAAATCGAGGGTCAACAATGTTTTGATCACTAAAACTTGATTTTTTAATGTATATTTCGGTTTTAGGGTATTTTTTGTATTATTTTATTTATAATAATGTTGTTTACATAATTTTTTATATTGAAATATTATTGCTTACATAATTTTGTATATTATTTAGGTAATGGTTTTTTTAAAGTATTTTTTTGTTAATTATATTATTTTAGGATTAATTCAATTACCATATATTTACTAGTGTTTAAATTTTTATTGTAGGAAATATTTGTTTGAGTGTGAGGTGTGTTGAAATTGTTGAAGATTAATTTTGAAGGTGAGTAATAATTACTACTTAATTTTTTATTTTTATTTTTTATATTTACAAACCATTATTAGAGGAGTTTGAATATATTAGATATTCATCCGTAGTGAAGTAGGTTCTAAGATAAAATTGTGTGCTGCGGAGATAACAGAAGGTTGATAACATGTGTGTCTTAGTGAAGTAGGTTCTGCGAATTATATGTGTGCTGCGGTGACTTATGGTTGAGAACATGCATGTTGTTTGTTATATGTTTTGTTTGATATGAATTTATAAGTAGATAACTTGGGATATGCTATAAATACAGAGGAAACTCTGCCCAATTTTGTTTTATGATATTAATTGAACATGTTTTATAAGTTAATATATGTAATAATTATGTTTTTGTTTATGTTGAAATTGTAAATACATATGAATTTTGGATATGTTATAGAAATAAATGAAACTCTGCCCATTTCATTTTATAATTTATTAATTGAACATAATTTTTTCAATTACAATATTAATTTTCTTTTCATTATCGACTTAGGAATTAGGTAGATATTATCATTATGGATAAGTCATGGATTCTTGAGAATAGAGAAACACAACAATTTCAAGACGAATTCAACCAATTTTTAGAATTTTGCCAAACAAATTGTAGTGATTCGGAAAGAATTCATTGTCCATGTATAGATTGTGGTAATGGATCAAAAGGAAATATTACCATGATAAAAAATCATGTATTTTGTCGGGGATTTGATACAAGTTATCATACATGGCATTGGCATGGGACAACACTTGTGATTATTTATTTGTATAATGCATTAACACTGGTGATTATTAATTTGTGTGTTGCAGATGGCGGATAAAAGAGATGACAAAGAGAAACATCAGGTTCGTGGTAAAACAAGAATGAGTTACATGACCCAACAAAAAGCCAATGGAATCAAGAAAAATCTTGAATGGAATGATTTGGGATAACCAATAGGTGATATGTATACAAACATGATATCATATCTTGGATCTAGAGTACGAGCCACGATTTCTATCAACTCAGGTGATTGGAGGACGGTCCCACAAGATTTGAAAGACGGTCTATGGGAGGATATCCTTGTAAGAAATTATCATTATGATATTTATTTATTTCTGTGTGATATCCAAATTTAATAATTACTTTTCTTAATTATATTCTCAGGGTGGTCACAACATTCCTTAAACCTTCAAATGTGAGATTTTGAAAAAAGCTGGTCAAATAATGAGAGATTTTAAAAGTGAACTCATTACCGAGTACATCAACCCTTTGATTGAAATGGGTATGATGGAAGAACTCAAATTTCCCCTGAAGAAGTATAGCGATATAATTGACGAGAGGGAATGGTTAAAATTTGTATCTGGTCGTCTAATTCCAGAGTTTTAAAAAGTGCATCAAGAACAAAAGGCACGTGCATTACTAATGAAGTCAAGGCATCGAACCTCTCGTAGAGAAATGGCTAATATAAGAGAAGATTTGGTAAGTATAATTGATATTAAAGTTTAAATAATGGTTGATATTATCGCAACATATAACTATAATTATCTTGTACATTGCAGAAAAAAGAACGAAATATTCAAAATCTAGAGAGGTATCAAGTTTGGCTTAGATCGCGTGAAAAAATAAAGTTCTCGTGACAGAGCTGGACCAACAGATTTCCAAAAAGATAGTAAGTTTTCTAAGGTTTTATAATCAATATATTGTTTTTATTTATATAAACTAATTTAACCAAACAATATCTTGAGTAGGAGGACGTCAAAGAAAAATTGAGTCGTGGCGAAATTACAGCTCATGGTTGAGATGACATATTGACTCAAGCATTAAGGACACCAGAACACCCAGGTCGTATTTGAGCTGGCGGGTATGATACTTTATAATATTTGTTTTCTTTTAAGAATTATTTAGATTGGTTTATTGATGAACTTTATTGATTATTTTGTAGGTTTACTGCGACCGTTTCCAAATTGTTTGGAAAAAAACATAAAACAATGACTGCAAAAGAGGAGATTGCTCAGCTAAAAGCTGAGATTGAAGAGCTAAAAAGACATAAATTTAGGACAGAAGAGGAATTAGCTCAAAATGAAGAATATAATGAGGAAAACGATGAGTGTGGATACTATAATGAAGGACAATTTGATGAGGGACAATATTATGAGAATACAAATGATGAGGGACAATATTATGAAACTACAAGTGATAAAGTCTATCGACCTGCCCCCAACGCAGATGATCATTTTCATCATACCGAAGACTATCATTTTGATGAAGATGATGGATCATCAATTTATGAGTCTCTGCCACCGCCGAGCTATGAAGTTTATTTGTGTTATGATAATATTGACAATATAGTGGCTAAGGGTGTAATCATTGTACCAAACATGGGTAGCCAAATTACCATCCATGGAAATGTACTTGATGATTCAGTTGCGAGGGTTTGGCTTATAGATGTCTTACAAGAAGAAGCTGAGATCCCTATTCCCTTTGGTAACATACGATATGTTAGGGACGCACGAGACACATTCCTGCCTTGGCCAAAAAATTTAATTGTGACTTGTCAGGTATAAAATTATTTGCTTAGATATTTAAGTTTTATTTTTAAATGGGTACACTATGTTGATATGTTAAATGCTATTATGTAGGCTCCATCTTCATCTAAACACAAATCTCTATCACCAAGCCCACATTTATCATTAGTTGGATCTCACGTAGTCATCCTCGCTGAAATAACTCAACTAGAACCTTCAAATTGGTTAACAGATAACCAATGGGACAAAATTGATCTGAGTCTAAAATTTATAGTGAAGGAGTATTATTCCATTAAAGGAATAGATGGGGTTGTACAAGTTCCCGTTGACCCGGAGTTTATAGGAGAACGCGAGTCTATCTTCATCACTTCGGAAGACGTTTATCAAGCAGCCTCCATGGATAATATTGGATCCTCAGCTATGTTGTTTGGTATGAGGTATGTATAAATTCAAATTGAACTCAATTTGTTATGTCATTACAAACTATTATAGGAGTATGAATATATTAGATATTCATCTGTAGTGAAGTAAGTTCTGAGATGAAATTGTGTGTTGCGGAGATAACAGAAGGTTGAGAACATGTGTGTCTTAGTGAAGTAGGTTCTGCGAATTTTGTATGCTGCGTTGGCTTATGGTTGAGAACATGCATGTTGTTTGTTGTATGTTTTGTTTGAATTGAATTTATAGGTACTAATAATTTTGGATATGCTATAGAAACAGAGAAAACTCTGCCCAATTTTTTTTTTACGATATTAATTTATTAATTGAAAATGTAATATGAATGATTGATTCTACAGATACATTTGGGAAAACATGCACCCAAATTCACGATAATTATACAAATTTTTTGACACCAAACATATTTCTATTGGCAATGATGAAAGTAAAAATTATACGGTGGATCTTATAGCCAAATGGATGATGACTATGGATAGACGAGGCCAAATATATTTAATTCCTTGGATTGTTGAGTAAGAACGAACTACTTAAATATTATCACTACTATGGTTGAATTTTAATTTTATAATAATCATAATTTATTATTGTTTTAGTCGACATTGGATGTTGGTGCTCATGATGATGCGAGGGATGACCATAATTTTGGACCCTTTAAAAAATCATAAATCTCCACCAATAATTAAGGAGGTTATGGAAAAGTAAGTTTTTCAATTGTAATGTATGCATTGTTAATTTTTAAAAGTTGAGAGTATAATCTGTATTTAATTAATTTTAATTTTTGTAGAGCATACGCACAATGTTTCGAAAATGAATACATCGTCACATTTACAAAATTGCTGAGAGGTTCTTGTCCAAAACAACCTGAAAGTCATGAATGTGATTATTATGTACTAAGATACATTTATGATCTTGTAAATGCACCGAATCCAGCAGAAGTTATCAAGAAGAAAGTATGTCATATTTTAAACTCTTTTTTTATTATTAAGAAAAACTAGATATAATATTTAATTATCTAATCTATATTAACTTTTTAATTTTGCAGTGGTTTGACAAAAATGAATACAATGTCAAAGAGGATCTACTACCACTACAAAGTGATTGGTTAGCAAGATTAATGCCATTTATTTATGAAATCTAAGTTTTCATATGTATGTAAGATTAAAGTGCTAACTTATATTGGTTAGAAAGATTAAAGTCATTGATTCATTACTAGCCAATTATTTTGTATTAGTTATGAAATGTATATATAACAATTTAACAAATTACGTTATACTATTGAAAATAATTATATATAATTAAAATTGAAAATTAATTTTTTTTATTAAAAAGGCTAGGTTATAATTATAAAAATATATATATAATCAGAATTCAAAATAATTATATAAAATCGAAATTGATTTTTTTTTTTTTATGAAAACCCACTTTTCTCCGCGGTTTGTGTACCACTTTTATCTGTGGTCGAATACACTGCACTTTTCAATACTCTCGAAAACCGCAGTGTATTAAGTAAAAAAACCGCAGAGAAAAACCTTTTTTTGTAGTAGTGAATGGTCATGCTACCTGATTCAGAAGAAATTAAAGACAAACTTCTTTTGAAAGAAGAAGAAGAGCAAGCAGGACACTATTACAAAAAAGGCTTTTTAGGACTCGCGGGGTGCGAGTCCTCTATTTGAGAGCCTTAAAAAACTGGGGTTTTTTAGGACTCGCATTGTGAGTCCTAAAAAAAATGCGAGTCCTGAAAAGTTTTATTTTTTATTTTTAAAAAATTGATTGGTGGGTTTTGAATCCGGTGGCGGGGCTCCGGCGACGGTGGTGGCGCCACCATTAAAAGGTGGTGGTTCGGAAAACAAACTATTGGGTTTTAAAGCCCAAGAAGCAAGGAGTATGGTGGTGGTGGTGGTTCAGCTCGTGGTGGCTGGAATATGCTCGGACAGTTTGGGAGAAACCCATGAACGACCGAACTTCAAGTGCTCCGTTGAGGGCCTTAGGCCGCGCGTGAGGTCGCCATCTCCGGGGGTCGGGGGTTTCAGGGGGCGGCGCTTCCACTGGTCCAGCGCGTGGCGGTGGCCGGAGAGGGGACGGCGGCGTTCGGCGTTGGCAGTTCGGGAGAGAGGGACAGAGAGAAGGAACTTTGGGGAGAGAGAGAGAGGGAACCGAGGAGAGAGAGTGAAAATGGGTTGTGTGATTTTTTTGCTTTTTTTTGATATATAATAATAAAACTTTTGTTAAAAAAATTGGAGGGAATTCGAAATTTTTTAAAATTCAAAATTTTATGATACACATAAGTTTTTAGGACTCGCAGCGAGTCCTAAAACCATTCTTCGCGAGTCCTAAAAAGTCCAGGAAGTGTTTTGTTTAAAAAAAACTCAAACTTTTAAGACATACATAGTTTTTAGGACTCGCAATGCGAGTCCTAAAAAGTCTAGGAGGTGTTTGTTTAAAAAAAAAAACTCAAACTTTTCGGACACACATAGTTTTTAGGAATTCTTTAAGGACTCGCAACGGGAGTCCTTAAAAGGTCCAGGAGACTTTTTTAGGACTCACATTTATGTGAGTGTCCTAAAAATGTGTCATAAAAAGGTGTTTTTGTAGTAGTGGGAGGAGCAAACCCTGGTGACAAAGAACGGTTAGAGGAGTTAGGTTCTAGTGAGGAGTCAGAGCACAAGACAATTAAGAATCCTTGGAAAACAGGAGAACATCAAAGCACACCAAATGAAGATGAATCACCACAAGATGTGAGTTATCAAAACAATATAAGGAGGTCAACCCATTGACCAAAGACAAATCCTAAGTACGCAAATGCAACATTGGCAAAGGAGGAAGAAAAATAACTATTATCATATGAAGAAATAAAAAAAGATTGTTAACAAGAAGAAGCTTGAAGAGATTCGGTAATGAGGGGGAGTGTTAGAAGTCATTACTGTATCTAGAATGTTATAAAGTTCTTGAATGTTCTAGAATATTCTAGGAAGAACATAGAACATTCTAGAAAGTTCTTGAAGAAACTTAGAAGTCATTATTGTATCTAGAATATTCTAGAATATATTATGAGAAACCTAGCATATTCTAGAAAGTTCTTGAAGAAATTTAGTACTAATTAGGCAATGTATAGAGAGTTCTAGAATCATTTAGAGAAAAGTAGAAAGTAGCTAAATAAATTATAAAGTTAGAAAATTCTAGAAAGATTTGGATGTTTCCTTTGTAGCCTATAAATAAAAGTGTAATGTGTGCCTAAAGTGTAAAAGAGAAAATAGTCCCAAGTGTGTGTGATTACAAGAGTGTCTAAGAGAGTTATCTTGTTCAAAGTGTTCTAAGCTTGTATTACTCCTCAATAATAATAAAAGTGTTGTAATTTTTCTACCCTACAAGTGGTATCAGAGCATATGAACCGTTAACATACGAAGAGCATCTCAAAGTTTTGATTGGATAAAGGCTATGGAAGAAGAAGTAATCGCTCTTGAAAAAAAATCAAACTTGGGAGTTGGTAGCAAAGCCAAAAGATGCAAAGCCCATTTCCTGCAAATGGGTTTATAAGATCAAAACTCGTCATGATGGATCAATTGAGAGATATAAAGCTTGCTTAGTTGCTCAAGGATTCTCTCAACAATATGGACTAGATTATTATGAGACATTTAGTCAAGTTGCAAAGATTACAACAGTACGAGTCGTACTAGCAGTTTCCACTAGCGAAGATTGGAGACTATGGCAAATGCATGTAAAAAATGCATTTCTGCATGGAGAGTTGGATCGAGAAATATATATGGTCCAACCAAGAGGATTTGAGGATAAAACTCACCCTGACCCCGTTTGTAAGTTTAAAAAGGCATTATATGGATTAAAGCAGACTCAAAGAGCATGGTATGGAAAAATTGTTGAGTTTTTAGTAAAAAGTGTATACTCGATGGGCCATGCAGATTCTAGTCTATTTGTCAAAATGAAAGATGCAAAGATCATGGTTGTGTTGGTATATGTGGATGATCTTATAATTACTAGAGACAATGAAGCGAAAATTCATCAAACAAAGGGGAATTTACCAGTTCGCTTTCAAATGAAAGAGCTTGGAGAACTTAAACACTTTCTTGGTTTAGAAGTTGATCGCACCAAGAAAGGTTTAATTCTCTACCAGCATAAGTACGCAAAGGATTTATTGAAAAAGTTTGGAATGCTTGCTTTCAAACCTATATCAACACCTATGGAAGCAAATGCCAAACTTTGCGGTCATGAAGGGAAGGACTTGCAAGATGATATGATGTATCGACAACTTGTAGGTAGTCTAATCTACCTTACATTGACCTAACCAGATATTTCCTATGCAGTTGGAGTATTAAGCAGATATATGCAAAAACCGAAGAAACCTCATTTGGAAGTGATTCAACAAGTAATAAGGTACGTTAAAGACACTATAGATTATGGAATTCTATATAAGTATATTGAAGAGATCAAGTTGATTGGTTATTGTGATGCAGATTATGCTGGAGATCATGAAACTCGACGATCAACTACTGGATATCTGTTCAAGCAGAACATGAACAATATCATGGTGTAGTAAACGACAACCAACAGTTTCATTATCATCAACGGAGGCAGAGTATAAAGTAGCAACTATGGCAGCACAAGAGAGCACGTGGTTGGTACAATTGTTAAAAGACTTACATCAACCAATCAACTACAGAGTGCCATTGTATTGTGACAATCAGTCAGCCATCTGCATAGCAGAAAATCCAATATTTTATGCAAGGACAAAGCACGTGGAAGTGCATTATCATTTTCTGAGAGAAAAAAATGCTTCAAGAAGAAATAGAGATGCAACAAATCAACACAGATGATCAAGTTGCTGACATATTCACCAAAGGATTAAGCACAATCAAGTTTTCGAAATTCGGAACTCAACTAAACCTCGTCAAACGAGAAGAAGCTTAGAGATTCGGTAATGAGGGGGGGGGGGGGGTTGTTAAAAGTCATTACCGTATATAGAATGCTCTTGAGTTGTAGAATGTTCTAGAATATACTAGGAAGAACATAGAACATTCTAGAAAGTTCTTGAAAAAACTTAAAAGCCATTATTATATCTAGAATATTCTAGAAAGTTCTTGAAGAAACTTAGAACTAATTAGACAATATATAGAGAGTTCTAAAATCATTTAGAAATAGGTATAAAATAGTTAAATAAATTATAAAGTTAGAAAATTATAGAAAGATTAGGATGTTTCCTTTGTAGGCTATAAATAAAAATGTAATGTGTGCCTAAAAAGTAAGTGAGAAAATAGTCCAAGTTTGTGAGATTACAAGAGTGTCTAAGAGAGTCTATTTGTTCAAAGTGTTCTAAGCTTGTATTACTCTTCAACAATAATAAAAGTGTTGTATTTTTGTACTCTATAGTGATGAGCAACGTTCTCACGTGCCTGGGCTGGGTTTCCTTGTCGTTTGCGTGACTTAGAGTGGTGGCGACCATGGTCGCCAGTGGTGGTGAAGACGAGAGAAAGGGTGAGACTAGAGAGAGTATCGGGAGGGTGAAGAGGGACAAGAGAGAGAAAATGACTTTTTAATTTCTATTTATAATTAATAAATTATATAAAATGAATTTTAAATCTTTTTTTGATTTTTTTATTATATTTTAAATCATTTTCATTTAATTTATAATCTTTAAATATTTTTAAATAAAATAATGTGGACCAATCGTATATTGCCATGTATGCGTTTACCTGCTAGTTAATATTTTTTTGTGTGGCTAATGGTAATTAATGTTGAGGTACCTAAGTCTGTCAAGAAAATGTGATAAAAATGTATTTTTATCGTAAAAAAAAAATATTTAAGTGTTACAAACCAAAATAATTTAGGCATTTTTATTGCCAATTACTCATATATATTATTGAAAAAAAGAGAAATATAAAAATATGATACAGTGGTGGTGAGGATGAAATTATTTGAGAAGAAAAAAAAAGGTCATTGCCCAAAGTTAATAGAAATAAAAGGAACTAAATAATAGTCATTCTCAATCAATATATATTTAATAAATAAGTTTTTTTTAATGGAGTATATATGCAAAGAACGAGAATATTATGTGATATAAATTTTTGAATAAAAAATGAGAGTAAATATAACTTTGTCATTTGTTTAGGCTTCTAATTTAATCAAATGTCTTCCAGTGTGCTTTTTATTAGTAATATTACTAATTCAAACATTTATTTATTTTTATTATTTTTAATTATCATATAAATTTTAAACAAATAAACAATATCATAAAAATAATAAAATATGTTTAATATAATGTATGACATAAATGTATTAAAAAATTAAGGCAAAACATTGTCTATAATTTTAATAAAAATCATTCTTTTTCTTCAATATATAATAGAATGAATTATAGTTCTATAATATATATAAGTGAATATACTCATTTGGTACCCTATGTTTTTGCAAAGTATCATTTTGGTACTCTCTGTTTTCAATAATGCTCATATGGTACCCTGTATTTTAAAATCGTACATATTTGATACCTTAAACTCAGATTTGATAGATAAAATTTTGTTAATTTAATCAAACTGCTGTCAATTATGTAAGTTACAAATTTAAATTTAATTACATAATTACATATAACTGATGACAGTTTGATCATATTGACAAAATTTTATCTATCAAATCTGAGTTTAGGATACCAAATATGTACGATTTTAAAATATAGGGTACCATATGAGCATTATTGAAAACAGAGGGTACCAAAATGATACTTTGCAAAAACACAGGGTACCAAATGAGTATATTCCCTATATATAAATATTTATATCAATAATCTCTACATATATAACATCTAAACACAACATTGACACACATATATATATACTAGGTAGAAGCAACGTACAATGCACGTTTGTTTAGTTTTAAAATTGTAAATATTGTCTCTGTTTTTTTTAAATATATATATATATATATAATAGAATGAATTATAGTTCTATAATATATATAAATATTTATATATACATATATGACATCTAAACATAACGTTGACATAGATATATAATTACATGACTACATAACATATATATAAAATATATTAATATTTAAAAAGAAATTAATAATATAAATAAAATAAAAATAGAAAAAGACATAGTATACGTAGACAGTAATATACATGCATCAACTAATTTTAGTTTCTAATGTATCTCATAATGTACTTTGGTAAATTTGTTGAAGAAAAAAAGTTTCAATCACTTGACAAAAAACAAACTATCACACAAATTTATAAGATAAAAAATGATATATGCATTTATTATTTTTAAATAAATATAATTTAATTATTTAAATGATCATAAAATATCTTTAAAATATTCTTTTTCAATTAATTAATTAATTTATTTTTGTTTAAATTTATATTTTTTTCTAGTTTTTTAATTTGACAGTGACAATAAAAGATTATATATTATATGTTTTATATAATATTATGTTCAAGTTTAATTAAATTTTATTTAAGTTATAAAATATATGATTTTATTATTTTTTAATAATTATCATTGTAAAATATCTAAAAAATATTATATTTTAATTTATTTAATTATTTATTTTATTTTATGTTTAAGTGTTTACAAACTACCGTTAAATATAATAATATTCTGTTAAAGTTAATAGAAAAAAAATAAAAAATTATTAAAACCAAGAATTTCGGTTATCTACACACTTATTATATAAAAAAGATATTTACATGGCTACATGACATATCTATAAATTACAATAACATTTAAAAAGAAATTAATAATAGAATAAAATAAGAATAGAAAAAGTCATAGTGTAGAGTAGTATACATGCATCAACTATTTGAATTTGATGAAGAAAAAAAGCTTCAATCACTTGATAAAAAATAAATTATTACACAAATTTATAAGATAAAAAAAATGATATGCATGACTTTATTATTTTTAAATAAATATGATTTAATTAGTTAAATTATCATAAAATATCTTACAAATATCCCATTTTAATTAATTAATTTATATATTTTTATTTAAGTTTATATATTTGTTCTAGTTTTTGAATTTGACAGTGACAACAAGAGATTATATATTATATGATTACTATAATATTAATATTATACATGAATTTTAAATTTAAGTTTATTGCTAATTTTTTTTTTAAGAAGTTTGTTTAAAAAAACAAAAGCAATATAATTTATTTTTAAACAACCCCGTTTAAACCCATTACCTCTCAGATGTAATCAAGTGGAGTGCAGATTCTTTAGAACATAGCATGAATTATGAAAAATGGTAATTAAAGAATATTAATTGTTCTTGTATAACCATCTCCATATCTGATATGTGTCCGATAGTAAAAAAGGCCTTTAATATTAGACAATATTAAGAATATTGATTATCAATCAAATGAATTCACATCGAAATACGTAAGATGAAAACATATCAGATAACATCATTATTGGATCAATATTAGTGACAGAGTGACTAATATTGATAATCAATGGATACAAACTGATAAGTTTGATTTAGGTATGTATTTAATATTAAGGAAACAAATTATCTCAATACTAGTGATTTGGAGTTATTTTGCTATTAGTTCCCAGTTGTAAATAACGGGTTTACATCTGAGGAGAGTTACTTAACAACACCGTTATGACTGTTGTATATTTACAACACAGAACTCAACAAGTTAAATTTGATCAAACCAATTCAAGCAATAAATCAGAAATTAAAAAGATAAAACTGAAAAATAAAGAACACAAAATTTTATACAGGTTCGGCCAAACAAATGACCTACTTCCTGTTACTCCCCTGAGTTGTTTTCTCCATTAATCAATTGATTACAATGCTGAAAATCAGTTTAGTGCACCCCAAGAACCTAGATGAAATCCTTTCTCAAAAAACTCAACTTGAGTTTTCTTCCAAGAACACTGATCTTGGATTCAGATTTCCCCAAACTCTCTTACACTCTTTTCTTCTCTCTGAACACTCTCTCTCTCTCTCTAATTCAATATGAATTATTCTATGTCTAATTACAAGAGATTACAAGATTTAAATAGAAGTATTACAGCTGAAAGAAAAGACTAAAATAACCTTGGTGCACATAAACTAACTTAACTGAATACAAAACCAACAAAACAACTTTAACTGTCAAGTTATTAAATATGTTTTCTGTGGATTACAATTCCCACAATAACTGATAAGTGTAATCTGATACCATGTAAAGAATATAACTGAAGAAGAAAGTAAGAGAGATATTTATGTGAAAAACCTCAGATCGAATGAATAGAGACCTGAGAGAGAAACCTCTTATTTATAACCAAACAATTACAAGAAAAAGAGAAACAGAAAGAAAGGTAGTTAGCCAAGAGACCTGAACAGAAAATATAACCGGAAATATATCAAGGCCTAAAACTAACTAATAGACTATAAACAGAGGTTATTTAACAATAAGTTTGATTTAGGTATAAGTATTTATAGCATAGGTATGAACTTGTGGCTGATTGACTTTGTTATGCCCAAAGTCACTTAAGCTTGTATACTACTTAGTGTTGCAATTAGTCATTAAATCATAACTCACACTAGTATTAAGCACACTGGGTTAGTCATATTAGTTAAAAATTGGTTACAATATCTAGTATTTAATATTAAGAATACTAGATACCACACAAATGTTAGGTAGTGCTGTTTCTAGGTGAGTCCACTGAAATTAGTGGACTCAATTTCTAGGTGAATTGAGACACTTAATTATATCGAATAACTCCTATAGCTGTAATCGGGGGTTCCTTCCTGCCTGGTTTTACTGGTCACAACATATCAGAAGCTGCTGCAGCTGGCTGTGCTGTTTTAACTGGTGAATAAATACCCTGTCTTTTGCACCTTTATTGCTTAAGGTGTGGGCTCTTGAAATGTCAAAAGGTATAATTGTGTTGGACCATTAATTTCAGGCCGACATGTTGGACATTTCTGTTTGCACTCCTGAGTTTAATATATTGTTTACATTTTAAATTGTCATATTAAAATGAAAAGCCTTGAGAAGAGTTAATATACTTTTCTCATTGATTATAAAGAAAAGTTTCTTTATAATCTTAATATTTTAGTAATCTAATATAGAGATTTCATAACAGAGTTAACATTCTAATATTATACGTACATAATCTATAATATTAAATTACATCAAACCAGTATACCATTTTCATACGTAAAACGTATTTGTACATGTGTGATGAATATATTAATTAGGCATAAACACATTATATGTGTTCACGGCCACCAATGATAGACTACACTATTTAAGTGTATAAAAATGGTTAAATTAACTATAAATGTTAATTTAATTTAATATAGATTGTGTTTTATTATCTCGGTAACTGTAAATACGTTCATTGTTTTGACTTGATTCACAGTGATATAAATTGGTTAATTTATAGTGACCATAAAATATTAAGGATAAAATTGAATACTGTATGTTATCAAGGTCCTTTAACATAATAATAGAGTTACCGAGATACTTATCAACACATATTGAATACACAATCTATAAGTTACTATTTTTATACCTAGTTAATATTATTATATTATGATATATGATTACCAGTATGTAAACAATATGTGGTTGATATAACCAATTAATTGAATTTTATATTAGTTGTAAATTTACATAATGATTGTTTGGATAATGATAGTTCTACTGGTTCAAAGTAACATCAATTGAAGCATAAGGACACACTACTCGTTTGTATCAAATTGGAATATAATAATGATTACATAATACAATCATTATGTATTATAATTACGGTCAATTGTTACTAATGTTGAATAGTTATTAATATATGATAGGGGTAACATATTAACGTGTTGATGATTAATATCTTGGTTAATATACCCATCATATGTATATATTTATCTATTAATACATAGTTTATAATAAAAAGTTAATCATATAAGTAATAAAGTTTTTTACTTAGTTCTTATTTATAGTAATCAATTCTATATGTCATATCATATGTAATATTAATCACTCACCTATACTATCGTCAAGATTAGAGTTATTCTAACTGTAATATCCATCTCATTGTCCGGCCTATGAACACACCATCAATTCTTATAACATATAGAATTGGTTAATACAGACCAATTCGTCATACAGTTATAAACAATACCCCAATATATTTATAGCTTATTTTTGTAATTCAATTAAGAGTTGGTCAACAGTAGAACAATAAGGGGGTTGATGCAATATTGGGGTAATAATATATTCAGTTCTCACTGTGATATATTGTACAAGACCATTAATTATACCTATTTCTGTGAAAATATATAACATATCATTATTAATTAACTGGAGTTAATAATGTCTAGTTAATATATCACAGTGTTATTATATGACGTATTCCACATATACTGGTGGCCATGTGTATTTCTAATTTTACTCTTAATTGAATTTGTTAAATTTGATTAATATGCACTGTTAATATGTTATACTTAGGTTTAATATATGAGTAGATTGCCACAGGGGGGTTGTCCATATGACCAGTGACATGATTCAATATAAAGTGCATATTAATCAAATTTTCATTTTTTATAATAACATAATCATAAATGAATTACTATAAAGTTAAGTAATATAATTACTGTTAATATTATGGCCATACTGCAGTTATAGTTATGGTAATGAATTATTAATTATAATATAGTTACGTGCATATTATCATAAACTTAACTTTAAACCATAGGTATGCTTTATTTATCAATTACTGTATATTTACAATATACTGTGTATTGATTAATCTAGTTATTATTGATAGTATAATTGGTTATTGCATATGTTATTTTTACTGATACTTGTTAATAATGAACTTATCAACCAATTGATAAGTACATCAATTAACATTAGTGTTGATGTAACCTTAGTGATTGATTAACATTATTGAATCATATTAATTCAATGTATTAATCATTTAAATATATACCGTTATAAATATGTTATATCTACGGGATTATGTGTATATAGGATCACCACTGAATCGACCATGTAGGTGAGGCTTATGATGGTGAGGTTCACCCAATCTTCATATATTTATAAGTAGACTCTGAAAATGACTGCCCACCACTATCATGACCTAATACTCTCAGTGCTAGTTTACTTGTCCTTATTAACAGTGATATTATAGGCCTATCAGAATTGTCCTTCCCTCTCACTGTTTGGTATTCTTTCTTGTACATTGCATGTAACACCATAATATATATTTTTACGTATAAACTTTTACATAATGGCCATTTTTACATTGGTGGCCCAAATATTGTAAAAATATTCTGCATTATTAATGTAGAATATATGATGGATAAGTTGATCTAATCCATGAAAATTGTCATATTAATAATCCAATATTTATACGTACACTAAGTAACTGTTAGGAATGAGTATATGAGTGAGCAATGTACGTAGTGTGTTTCTTGCTCTGTTATAACTGTTTTATAACATAGTCTGTTATGTATTAGCTGCACGAATTGCTCTTGCCATCAATTCAGTTGTAACTGTTTATGAGCTGTTTAGCTCATGATATATATATATATATATATATATTTATTGGTGTGAGCCTCAATCGGTTGAGTTGAGCTCTCCATTTCTTCAATTACTTCTCTCTAGTTTTACACTTTCTCTCTCTACCATTGTTTTCTCTAGTTTGTTCTTGAGTTCTCTGAACTCGTACATGGTATGAGAGCCCCTGGCCATGGCATCCGATGGTACTAACAACTCTGTAGCTGAGAATGCTCAACGAGTTCCTCCACCTGCTTCTCCGATCACCGCTGATCCTGTTGGCCTTCCCAACAACAATCTTCTTCCTCTCAATCTTCGTCTTGATCGAACCAACTATTCGTACTGGCGTGCCTTGGTTCTTGCTGCAACTCGTGCCTACAACCTTGATGGTTACATGCTCGGTACAAATCCACCACCACCACCTCCTATCAATCTTGCAGGTAACCAACCTAATCCTGCTTATCTCAATGGCTTCGATTTGACCAATTTATAATGCACTGCATGATGAATTCTGTCACTGAAATTATGCTTGGTCATGTAATCAATTGTCGCACGTCTGCTGAGATCTGGAATGTATTTGCTCGGCTGTTTGTTACTAAATCCAAGGTTCGGGTTCTCCAAGTCAAAGGCCTTCTTCAGTCAACCAAGAAAGGCTCCTCCTCCATTGATGAGTATATCTTGAAGATGAAGCAGTACACAGATAATCTTTCTGAAGCTGGTAAACCGATCTCTGACGACAACTTATGTCTCTACATTCTTGGAGGCCTTGGTCCTGAGTTTGAAGCTACTGTTGTCAATCTCACAAATAGATCTGAGCCTCTCAATGTTCAAGATGTGCAGTTTAGTCTACACAGTCAGGAAATGCGACTTCAACAACTCACCAGCTCAACTCTTGAACATGTTCAGGAAAATTTTGCTAGTCCGTCTCTTCGAGGAAATAACAGAGGCTATGTTCGTACCAATCGTGGTTCTTTTAGAGGAGGTCGGTCCAATTATGGTGGACGCACTTCTGGTCGTGGTAACAAGGTGATTTGTCAGCTGTGTGGTTGTCCTGGATACACTGTCCAAAAGTGTTACCATCGTTTCGACATCAATTACACAGGCACTTCATCTACTACAGATTCATCTCCCACAAGTGCAGCTGAATCACAACCAGCCTTCATCACAGAGTCAAGCATCTCTGATGCTTCTCCAAGTTCGTGGTTCTTGCACAGTGGTGCTACTAATCACATGGCTAATGAACCTCAGCATCTGACTAACAAAATTGATTACAAAGGCAAGGCCAAGGTCATCGTTGGTAATGGTAACACTTTACCTATTTTGCAAATTGGTTCTAATTCAGTTAAAACATTAAATGCTAATGAGTCTTTAATTCTTAAAGATATTCTTCATGTGCCAAATCAATTTACTAGTGATAATAATGTGGTCTTAGAGTTTGACTCTACTTGTTGTCTTGTTAAGGACAAGATCACGAGGCAAGTACTTCTTTGGGTTCCCTCAGTGAAGGACTACCAACTTCATGTGTCATCAACTGGTTAGAGGTGAAAAATGCAACTTTATTGATCTTAAATGTCAAAATAAATTAAGTTTTAATTAATATTTTCATAGAATTAATATGATATATTTTATGGATGAAAATATTTGATCATGATTTAATTTATTGTTATTTTGTAGGAATTAAAGTTGTATTTTGGTATTTTGAAATGGAAGAGAAAGAAAGAATTAAATCTGAAATAAATAAAAGAAAATTGGCAAAATTGAAAATGGCAAAGACCCAAGAATCCAAAGGCCCCAGCCCAAGTCCATTTTCTCCTCTAGCCTCCGAGCTGAGCTGTTGAGCTGAGCCGAGCCGCCGAGCCACTGAGCCACCTGACGCTGCCAGCCTGCCAACCAACCACCTCGCGCCACATGTCCCAACTCCCTTCTCCTTCAGCTGAAGGCCCATCTCCAACAACTTCTCTTCCCTTCAGCACACATCAACCAAGCTTCAGCCAACCCAAACGCAGCTCCAGGCCCAGCAAAGTCTCCTCCAACCCAACGCCTCACTCAAGCTTCAGCTAGCCTTCTCTTCAGCCTAGTGCCACGTGGCACCTTCCCATTGGTTGGGAGTGGGTCAAAACCCTCTTGTACCATCAACCACCTTCAACTCATATTTTGTGGGTGTTGGGCCTTGCAAAATTACCATTTTGAGCTTTAAAGCTCATCTTTTTTTGGTGTTTTTGAAAAAGAGAATTTTGACTATAGACCAAAATAGCTAAGTTAATATTAATAATAAGATTTGATTTTTCAAAATCATATTTTATTGTTAATATTTCAGATTTCTTTTGTAAACCCAAAATTGTTGTTTAATTTATTTTTAGTCATTTTCTCCATCTATAAATAAGGACATTTTCTTCACATTTTCTATGTAATTTTTAGGTAGCAAAACTCTACCAAATTTTAGTCTCATTTCTCATATTTTCTCTCTAGAATTTCATGAGAATGTCTAGCATAATAGGCTATAACCTTCTTAGGAAGGTTAGGATGATCCTATATGCACTATGACTTTGTTTGGTATTTTTGATTCACCATGTGCTTAAAGTTTATATATTTGAGTGATTTATTTTCTTTCATCTCTACTTCTTCATCTTATTATCTATATTTATGTTTACTAATAGTATATAGATTTTGTCATGCACTTTCTATGTATTATCAAATTAGTGAAAATAATATAGATAATATCTTTATTATTTTCTCCATCTCACTCATATATATATGTACTTTTGCTAAAATTTATATAGAATTAGTCATGTTCTTTCTATGTATTTTATAAATAGTAAAAGTAATATTTGTGTTAGGTTTTATGTTCAATATTTTATTGCATTATTGCCAATGGTATAATGTCATTTTTAGATTTCTCATAAGATTTATCTCATCTTTCCATGGTAAAGAATAATAATCACTTGAATACATTTTTGTAAAACATATTTGTGCTTCAATGTTAAATCTTCCAAATGAATAGTTGGCATGTGAACTTCTCATTTGTGTAACTTTTATGAATCAAAGATCCAAATAAATAAGTATGCATATTGGTGACTCTTGATCCTTCCTACTTGTTACCTATTGTTATATCAAACTTTATTCTATCTTTATTTCTAATCTTTAAATTTCAAAAACAACAAAAATATCACTTGTTCTATTTTCCTCACATTATTTATCTCTAACATTTATTTATTGATTAACTTTATTTCTTTGCTTCCTTGTGGAATCGGCTGCCCGATCTATACTACGACAACCACTAAGTGGAAGTCACATTTGGGCGTTAAACATCAACCATTCCCACTGCTCTATCCAGTTTGAAGTCATTGTCCAACAACACTGATTCTTCAACTCCGTATGTGCTAAACTGCACCACTACAAGCAACCCAGTCCATGACAAGTCCAAGATTGCTTCTGTTTGGCATTGTAGACTTGGTCATCCTTCCAAGTCTGTACTAGCTAAAGTACTTTCTGTAGTTACACCTATTGTTAAATGTACTAATGTTGATTTCTGTGATGCATGCCAAATAGGCAAATTACATCAATTCAACTTTAAAAGCTCAATAAATAAAACCGCTCACCCCTTTGAGTTGATACATTCTGATGTTTGGGGTCCATCTTTTTACTCATCTGTTGCTGGCTATAAATACTATGTCATTTTTCTTGATGACTTTACCAAATATGTTTGGATTTTTCCCATGCAAACAAAATCTGAGCTTCAAATAATTTTCAAGCAATTTAATGCTTTTGTTGAGAGATGTTTTCAGTCAAAAAGTAAGAGTGTGCAAACTGACTTAGGTGGGGAGTACCAACCTCTCTACAGTCTGTTTAAAAACTTGGGTATTGTTAGGAGAAATCATGCCCTCACACTCATCAACAACAAGGCAGTCTAGAGAGGAAACACATGCATGTTGTTGACATTAGTCTTACTTTACTTGCTCAAGCCAATATGCCTCTCAAGTTCGGTGGGAAGATTTTTCATCACCTGCTCATTTAATTAACAGATTACCCACTCCTATTCTTGGCTTTGTCTCACCATATGAAAAGCTTTTTCATAATAAACCAGATTACAATTTGCTCAAAGTATTTGGTTGCTCATGTTTTCCCTTACTTAGACCATATCAAAGTCATAAAGTTGCCTTTAGATCATCAAAATGTGTCTTCATTAGGTATAGCTTGTTTCACAAAGGATACAAATGTTTGCATCCAAGTGGTCGAACCTATGTGGCTCGGAGTGTCACCTTTAATGAAATTGAGTTTCCCTACTCTACTCTTTTTTCTCCACAAACTTATTCTCACATATCTCAACCTCAATTTGTAGATGTAAAATCATACCAAGTCCCAAGTGTTCCTATTTCTCGTGTGCCCACTGTCCCAAGTGTTCCCACAAATACTCTATCACTATCTGATTCAAGTAATCACAACCAGTCACCACTTGTTATTCACACACCAAGTGTCTCACCTTTAGTCTCATCCTCATCTGAGTCTTCCATAACCACACCAGTTGCTAATGACACTCCTCCATATATCCCAATCTCTAATTTACAGACACACTTGCCTATTCCTATAGTCACTCAAAATAAACATTCCATGGTCACTAGGTCCAAAGTTGGCACTTTCAAACCTAAAGCTTATATTGCTCATACTTTAACTGAATTAGAACTAATAAGTGTTAAAGATGCACTTGCTAACCCTTGCTGGAAACAAGCTATGCAGAATGAGTTTAAGGCTTTGGAGAGCAACAACACTTGGACTCTTGTCCCATTCACACCTGAGATGGCTATTGTCAATAATAGGTGGATATTTAAGATTAAATACAATGCAAATGGGACTGTCAATCGGTACAAAGCTCGTCTTGTTGCTAAAGGTTTTCAACAAACTGCTGGGTTAAATTTCTTTAAAACCTATAGCCCTGTTATCAAACAATACAGATGATTTTTACACTTGCAGCTACTTTTGGATGGGATATACAACAAGTAGATGTGAATAATGCATTTCTAAATGGAAAGCTTCATGAAACTGTTTATATGCATCAACCACAAGGATTTATAAACTCACAATTCCCTACACATGTTTGCAAACTTAATAAGGCACTGTATGGCCTCAAACAAGCTCCAGGAGCTTGGTTTGACAAGTTGAAACATTCTCTGTTACAATGGGGTTTTACCAACTCTAAGTCAGATACTAGCTTGTTCTTCTCTAGACGAAATGGTAAATTGTTACTTGTTTTAGTCTATGTTGATGACATAGTGATGACTCAACACAAGTCCACAAGCTTATCATGGATTTAAATATTCAATTTGCCTTGAAAGTCCTTGGTTCTGTGCATTACTTTCTCGGGTTTGAAGTGTTTCGAAATGCAACCGATATCTACCTAAACCAGAGGAAGTATATACAAGACTTACTACAGAAAACCAATATGTTTGAAGCTGTTATCCAATAAATTAGCATTTGTGACGTGGCGAATAATCTCTTGACACATGGCTGACACCTGGAGCGTCTGCTAGAGTATCGACCAGGAGACACATCAGATGTAAGATAAGCCCGCCTTACTTGCGACAGTCTAGTCGATGGTTCCGTAACAAAGCAATATTTATGGGAAGATCTTATGAATCCCGAATTTATCTTATGAAATCTTCTGAATATCCCATGATTCAGGGGATAATATATGTAACAATATTGGGCAACCCTCCATGAGCCTATAAATAGCAGGAGATGGCTCATGGGAAGGGACTTTTGGAGCCCGGAAATCATAGAGATTATAGAATTTATCTGAGTAAACTTGTATTGTTTATGAGAAGTGTTGAAACTCATTGAACCCAAGTTCTCTGATCACGCTTTTCATCCCATATCAATATCATTCTAAGTGGACGTAGGTCATTACCAGATCCTGGGGCCGAACCACTATAAATTACTGTGTTTCCTTTACTTTTGTCATTACGTTATTCTCTATATATATTCGTCTATATCATTCATATTTTGACTCCGTGTCAGTTGGCTAAATCGTGGGTCAACATTCTGGTGCTTTCATTGAGAGGACGATTCATCGTTGTTGATAAAACTAATGGCGAAAGCAGGGAAGAAAGCTGCTCAGACCGCCGCCGCTGCACCGTCGAATCCGCCACATCCTCCTCCCCCTGCAAGCATGGCGGAAGATGAGCCGCAACTAGATTTTGAAGAGGAGGAAATGGACGATGCGACTTTGAGGAGCACCTTGGGCACGTTGCAGGAAGAGTTGGCTAGTCTGAGAGCCAATCAAGAGACTGCCGCAGAAGCTATGGCAAGGCAGCAGCAGGAACTTGATCGTCAGCGGGCGGAGTTAAGCGAGAGACAAGCGGAGGTGGATCGCCGCCAGACCGAGGCCATGGCAGCCCTTGAAGCGGCCTTGTTGTTGGCCAGAAATCAGGCCGCGCCTGCCTCGCAGCCTAATCAACCTGAAAATGGGCCACCCCAGGGAGGTCCCAATCCTAGCCCACCGATCCATCCTTCAAGTCCGCAAAGGCCTGAACAGCCCCAGATGCCCCATGACGACGTCCCACTGGACCCCGAGGCAGATCCACCATCCCACGCTGCTCGAGGTAATCCCCCGCAGCAAAGGCAGAATAGGGCCGAGCGACAGCCTCGTAGTCCTAGACGCCGCGAGAATGATGGGCCACACCAAGCGAACAGGGGTCACTACCCTCCTGGTAACAGGAGAGACTCGGAGTTAGGCTCTGCGGTCCATGGATCCCAACGGCATGATAATGCACGGGGAAATCGCGACCAGCGCAGGCCACCCTCTAACGCTCAGGGTGTTTCTGCCAGAGACGGGAATAGAGGGAACAACCAGTCTTACCACAGCCAGTCAAAGTTCAAAGATGGCCACGGCTACAACGAGGCTGACTCAGGCAAGGACAATGCTGATGGGAGGAACAGAAATAGAGGTAAGAGCAGGAGCCAAATACCTCAGGATGATCAACCAAATAGACAAGATGCCGGGGGGCAACCCAGGAAAAATAATGTCTTCAACCGGCTCGGAGGTAGCGAGCAACGGAGAAGAGAGGAAGATCTAAGAGACATACTCAATGATCGTCGAGAGAAGCATGGTGAGAACATCCCCCCAGCAGCAGAGACCGTAGCTATTCCTATTGCGTTGCAAGCCCAGATAGACGCACTAAATCAGGCTGTGCAACAGCTGGTCGGAGGAAGGACCTCTTACATCGATCACGATAGAAGAAAAGGCACTCCATTTATCCAAAGAATAGCCAACGCAGAGACTCCCGGCAAGTTCAAGATGCCTACGCTCCCAAACTTTGATGGATACGGGGATCCCGTCTCGCATGTGAATAAGTTTGAAATCCAGATGGACATTCAGAAAGTGTCCGAAGACGCTCGGTGCAGGATCTTTCCTGCAACACTTTCTGAAGCCGCACAGGAATGGTTCTTTAAGTTCCCACCTGCAAGCATAGTTTCCTGGGAAATGTTCGTAAGGGAGTTCTACGGACAGTTCTACGGACAGTTCTACGCAGGTCGTGTCCACCCGACCGAAGCAAACCAACTGGTTGAGATCCGCCAGCAAGATGGAGAATCACTAAAGGATTACATCCAGCGCTTTATGCGAGCGGCAGTTGGAGCAAAGACAGTCGGGGATGAAGGAAAAATGATGGCTATAACCGCGGGAGTGAGGCGCCGTTCGCCCCTATGGAAAAGTCTTCGTAAGGATGGGGTTAGAACCACCCAGGAGTTCCTAGACCGAGCTGATCGGTATATCAAGCTCGAAGAAGCCATTGCCGATGATGGAAAACCCTCGAACAAGGGTAAGAAGGCTGCCGAACCCGCCAAAGCCGCCAATGGCACCAAACCAAATGGCAACGGCAAGGGCAACGGAAACGGCAATGGTAATGGCAAGAATGGTGGGAAACGGCCACACAATGAGCCTTCCACCTCCGACAATAAATGAGCCAAGGGTAATCGTTATGAACCTAGGTTCACTAACTACACTGCCCTCGTTGAGTCTCGAGGAGAGGTTTACCAGGCCACAAGCTCTAGTGTGCCCTACAAGAAACCTGGGCCCATTCGAAAAGACATTTCAAAAAGAGACACTACCAAATTCTGTCGTTACCATAACGACTACGGACATGACACTAATGAATGCAACCAGCTAAAAGACGAAATTGAGTTCCTCATTAGACAAGGACACTTGAGAAGGTACGTACGGGCCTCGGGAACTTCCCAACGAGAAGCTCCAGGTGGCAACGAGCAGACGTCCACACGCCAACGCTCGCCACCATTACAGCCTGCCCCCGTAGCCGGAACACTTTTAACCATCTGTGGAGGCCCGCACCTCGCAGGAAATAGCGGAAAGGATAGAGAACGATATGCTCGAACTCTACGCCACGACCAGGATATCGAGATGATGACTGTGGAGGACCGAGCGCCGAAAAAGGCCCGCTCAGAGGAGTGCGGGATAACCTTCTCTGAGGGCGATGCCCAACACGTCCGGTTCCCACATTCCGATCCGCTGGTCGTGGATATCCAAATGGCCAATATGATGGTAAAAAGAATACTGGTCGATACAGGAAGTTCAGTGAACATCCTGTATAAATCAACGCTGGAACGCATGAAGCTGTCCGTGAAGGACTTGGAGCCCTGCAATCAAACCATATACGGCTTCTCTGGAGAAGGACTCGCACCAGCCGGAATGATCAAACTCCCAGTGACAACGGGTACAGCGCCTGCCTCAAGGACATTACTCGCCACTTTTGTAGTGGTCGATTGTCCTTCAGCGTATAACGCCGTTATTGGAAGGCCCATACTGGTTGAACTGAGGGCCATCATCTCCATATGGCACCTAGCCATGAAGTTCCCAACGGACGTAGGGGTAGGATGCGTTTTGGGAAACCAAAGAGAAGCCAGGGAGTGCTATAACGCCTCGATCACAAAGGCAAAAAGTGGAGCATCGAGGAGCGCTACCCCAGAACGATTGCAGATGATGGAAGACAGAAAAACCCAATCAGGTGGAAAAGTCACCAAATAGGGTGTTGCCCAAAGTGAGGATATAGATTTGGATCCTCGCTTTGGGGATTTTGAAGAAAATGTTGGACCCATCGAGGACCTAGAGGAGGTCCAGCTCGATGAAAAGGACCCGACCCGAATCGTAAGGGTTGGGAAGAATTTAGAACCTACCGCAAAGCAGGCGCTGGTGGAATTCTTGCAAGAGAACCAGGAAGTTTTCGCCTGGTCGCATAAAGACATGGTCGGAATAGATCCTGCAGTGATCAGCCATGTCCTGAACATAAACAAAGTCTTTCCACCGGTGCAACAAAAAAGAAGGTTGCTCGATAAAGACAGATCAAGAGCCTTGAAAGAAGAAGTCGAAAGACTTAAAGAAAATGGGTTCATCAGGGTGGCATTTTATCCATCATGGGTCTCCAATCCGGTGCTGGTCCCCAAGCCTAACGACAAATGGCGGACCTGTGTGGATTTTACAGACCTCAATAAAGCCTGCCCAAAAGACTGCTTCCCACTCCCGAGGATCGACCAGCTAGTCGATGCAACTGCTGGGCATGAGACCCTCTCGTTCATGGATGCGTATTCAGGCTACAATCAGATCAGCATGCATCCCCCTGATGAGGATCATACCAGCTTTCGGACCGATACGAGCTTATATTGTTACAAAGTAATGCCCTTTGGACTAAAAAACGCAGGTGCGACTTACCAACGACTGGTCAACCACATGTTCAAGGAGCTGATCGGAGTAAGCATGGAGGTATATGTGGATGACATGCTTGTAAAGTCCAAGAAGGCTGAAGGACATGTGAGGGATTTGCGAAGGTGCTTTGATGTGTTAAACAAGTACCATATGAAGTTGAATCCCCTCAAATGTTCCTTTGGAGTCGGGTCAGGAATTTTTTTGGGGTTTATAGTGAATTCAAGGGGAATCGAGGCCAACCCCGACAAGATAAAAGCCCTGATCGATATGAAGTCGCCAGAAAAGATCAAGGATGTCCAAAGCCTGACCGGAAGGATAGCTGCCCTTAGTAGATTCATCTCAAAATCAACTGACAAGTGCGTTCCATTCTTCAATCTACTCAGGGGAAATAAGAAGTTTGAATGGACGGAAGACTGCGAGCAAGCATTCCAGACAATAAAGGCTCATATGTCGCAACCTCCCATCCTATCAAAACCAATCGAAGGAGAGACTTTGTATATTTATCTGGCGATTACCGAAGTTGCTGCTAGTGCGGTACTGATACGGGAGGAAGAAGGCGTGCAGAAAGCTGTTTACTACGTCAGCAAAAGGCTTATCGGTGCAGAATTAAAATATCCACCGATCGAAAGATTAGCATATTGCCTAATTCTAGCCTCCTGAAAGTTGCGACCGTACTTCCAAGCCCATCCTATCACGGTTCTGACCGACCAGCCCCTTCGGCAAGTCCTCCAAAAACCTGAGGCGGCTGGACGACTGTTAAAATGGGCGGTCGAATTGGGACAGTTCGACGTAACTTATTCACCGCGAGCAGCAATAAAAGGACAAGCCTTAGCCGATTTTATTGCGGAGTTCACCGAACTCCCCAGCAACGAGTTGTGCGAAAAGCCTGAGGCGCCCATGCCTCAAGACAAGACTCCTTCGTGGAAACTATTCACAGATGGATCATCTAATGAATCTCACGCTGGAGCGGGAGTGATATTGATAACGCCCGATGGGCATCGATTTCACTGCGCAATCAGGTTTGACTTCGCAGCGTCAAACAATGAAGCGGAATACGAAGCACTCCTCGCTGGACTGAGAATGGCCAGGGATATGAACATAAAAGCGCTCGATATTTACAGCGACTCTCAGCTGGTCGTGAATCAAGTCCTGGGAGAATATCAAGCGCGAGGGTTAAAAATGATGGCCTACCTTAACAAAACAAAAGATTTGCTAGCACAGTTTACAAAATACACCCTCCAGCAGATTCCGCGAGACCAAAATTCGAATGCAGACGCCTTGGCCAAACTTGCAAGTGCTAAAGATGCTGACACCTTGAACATAGTCCCAGTAGAGAGATTAAGTGAACCAAGCATTGATGCGACCGAAGTCAGCATGGAAATTCGAATAGAAGATACATGGATGGCGCCTTACCTGGAGTATCTGACAAATGGGACATTGCCAGCAGATAGAAACAAGGCCAGAACTTTGCAAAGACAAGCTGCTAGGTACATACTGCTCGACGGTGTTATGTACCGAAGAGGATATTCAATGCCACTGCTCAGATGCATAACATCAGAAAAAGCTAAGGAACTCATGAAAGAGGTGCATGAAGGATTCTGCGGAGATCACGCTGGGGGGCAGAGTTTGGCGAAAAAGATTCTCCGACAGGGCTAATTCTGCCCAACGATGAACGAGGATTCAATGGAGTACGTAGGAAGGTGTGATAAATGTCAGAGGTTCTCCAAAATCCCACGAGCAGCTCCAAACGAGCTAAAGCAGATGCAGAGCCCGTGGCCTTTCGCAATATGGGGAATAGACTTAATTGGATCACTGCCAACAGGAAAAGGAGGAGTAAAGTACGCAGTTATGGCAGTTGATTACTTCACAAAATGGGTCGAAGCTGAACCACTCGCAACCATCACAACCAAGAAAGTTCTCGACTTTGTCATCAAGAACATTGTGTGCTGGTATGGTTTGCCCAGAAAAATAGTATCAGACAACGGAACCCAATTTGACAGCGACCTGTTCACCGATTTCTGCGAGAGGCATGGGGTAATTAAGAGCTTTTCTTCAGTCGCACACCCCCAAGCGAATGGGCAAGTCGAAGCTGTAAACAAAACCCTCAAGGACACCCTGAAGAAAAGACTTGAAGAAGCTAAAGGAGCATGGACAGAACAACTACCTGAAGTCCTCTGGTCGTATAGAACATCTCATCGAACAGCCACAGGACGTACCCCATTTTCCTTAGCTTATGGGTATGAGGCCATGTTACCCGTCGAGATAGATCCCCCCTCACATCGGCGTTTAACGTACGATCAAGACCAAAACAGCCAGCTAATGCTGGAGTCCTTAGACTCAATTGACGAGATACGAGAAAAATCTGAACTCCGAGTTGCTGCTTATCAGCAAAAAGTCGCCCGGTACTTTAACTCCAAAGTTAAAGAAAGAAGATTCAACGTCAGAGACTTGGTGTTACGGCGAGTTTTCTTGAATACCCGCGACCCCACTGCTGGCGTGCTCGGACCTAACTGGGAAGGACCTTACCAGATTGAAGAAGTCCTTCACCCAGGCACCTACAAACTTGCACGCTTAAACGGAGATCTCGTTCCGCGTTACTGGAATGGAGAACACCTGCGCAAGTATTATCAATAAACAGCCCTTCTTAAAGGACTGGCTTGTTCAAATTTTTCTATTAATTTTTACAAGTTTTGCAAAGAAGGTTAGCCACGGTGTATGGCTAACTGCTCGTATATGTAAGATTCTGTTTCAGAATCATTCGTACAGACATGATTAGTCTATTTTTAATACGAAACTATAAGGGACTGTGCTCAGCCAGTCGTTCTTGCCAACCTTTGTGAATTTACATTTACAAGTATTTGTTCATTACGTGTGTTGTTTTGCTGTATTACAAGTATCATTTTTCCGCACGAACAGGAATGTTCGGACAGGCCATGGTCAAGGCAAGTGACCAAGGACCTAAAGCTCCTCGATCACTTGGGGGGCATATAAGGCACATCGATAGCAAAGCATACTCTCAAGGTATGTAAACACATGAACAAAATGAGTGAAAGCATGCTACAAGTACTTAGAGTATTTTTCAAAACGTATGTTTTGCTAAATCAGGCCAAAGTACTATGCTAAGTTCGGTCATACGGACAAATGTTATAATAAGTAAAAATATTATAGCACCAAGAGTTAAGCTTTTACACCGCAAGCATTGCTGCTTGAATGTAATTGTTCGAACAAAAAGATTTACTGCCCGTGCAGCAGAGTTTAAAAAGAAACTATTGTCTTTACATTGCGACCCGTGGGTCGCATGTTCAAAAAGAAAGAAAAGCAGTTAAATAAATTAAGAGGCATGGGGGGCAGGAGGATCCTGGGCAACAACCTGGTCAGTCTCTTCCTCGATGGTTTCTTCATCCAAACCAACGACGCTTGGGGTTGCAAGAGTTGCAGCTCTTGCCTCCTCTTCAGCCAGTTGAGCAGCGCACCGAGCCAACTCCGCAACTCTGACTTCCTCTGAAAGGTAGCTAAAGTCAGCACCCTGATTGTGTTTCCAGAAGTTATAGAAACATCGGAGTGTCGTCCTTTTGTACTTTTCCCGATTCTTGGATTTGTCAAGCTCCGACTGCTGCACCTTGCCCTCGAGAGTGGCAATAGTCTCGTCCTTAGACTTGACTACCCCCTCCAGATGCTTGATTTCGCGGAGATGAGTTTTGTTGTACGACCGGTACTCTTCCCTCAGCTTAACCGCTGCATCTTTTGCAGCTTCAGCCGCGGACAGTTTGGTCACCGCTGCATCCCTCTCTCGAACCACCGTCTCCAACTCCTTAGCATGTTTGGCCTCAGCAGCCGAAAGCTCCTCAGCCGCCTTCACCTGATGCTTCTCGAGAACTTTAGCCTCAATCTGCTCAAAATAGGCCTGGGCTCGGGTACGAGCAGTAATGGCAGAAAGTAAGGCCTGTAAACGAAAGAAAAAGAAGTCAAGACTTATCACAAGGGCTAGAAAGAAAAAAAAAACAAAGACTTGAGGAATAAAAAAAATACTTACTCTGGAGATCTCGTTCAGAGCCCTGTTCAGGATCTGATCGACTGGTAACTCTTCAGCTTGGATCATGGCGGCCCCAACACGCCCACCTTTGCCTATGCGTTCAATTCGATCCTTAGCGGATCGGATGGTATGGCTCACGAGCCTGGCCTCATGAGCCTCTTCGCGAGAAAGCTGCTCCCTAGCAGGCGCGGGTGGAGGGTTGGACCGAGCAGGAGTGTTTTGCTGTTCAGAAGGAGCTGGAGGAGGGGTAGGAGTTCGCCCAGTTGGCGCAGGACTTTGCCCGGTTGGTGTGCCCTGAGGAAGGTCTTCTGGTCGATTCTTCTTGGCTGAAGGGCCTTGACTGGTTTCACCAGTTCGCTTCTTTGACCTCCGTTGAAGTTGAGGGACTTCCTCTTCCTCTTCGGCCTGGTACATGTCAAAGATATTGGGAGTCGACATGTCTGCATGAAAATAAACACAAGAGGTTAGTAAGGGAAGAAAAAGGTGAAAGTAAGTAATACAACAGAAAGAAGATAATAAAGTGAATACCCGAGCTACAACTACTGGTCGCTATACTATTGACTCTATTAATCATATACTCATTTTCTGGCATGAAGAAGTTTGGCCCTAGATGTGGAGCATATGTAAAGTTACCATCCCCGTCAAACATGTGACAAGGGATTGGCAGACCATTTAAAAGCGAAATAACGTTACCATTGTCATCAGAAGACTCTTCCAAGTCAACAACTGGTTCTGTGGCCTTTTCTTTCCCCTTGCCTTGGGGAGCAGAAGGCCTTTCTGCAGAAGGGCTGCCCGTGGGTTCCCTGATCGTAACTCCTGTTGGCCTCCTCCTTGAAGAGGGCACAGGAGGTTGCTGCTCGGGAACCCCCCCGGCAGTGGGTTCGTCCGTTACGGAACCTCTATTTTCATGGCAAGGAGCCAGAAGGCCAGACGACCTCAAATTCTTTTCTAGTGTCAAGGTCTTGACACATTTGGTTGCGGCAGACATCTTGGCCAGAGTGTTAGACCTCAACACCATGTCTGGTGTTGGGGTCGGACGCAACCAGGGGCCTGAAAAGCAGATCAAGTTTGAGAAATGACGAAAGGAAATACTCTATGATAAAGTATCGACCAAGGCAAAGAAAAATTTGTACCTCCTCTCGCGAAGGCCAAGTTGTTACTGGATATATCCGGAGTAAAGAAGTACTCCTTGTTGTAATGTCCCACGTTTGATATATGGGTAGTGCCACTCAAAAACGTCCGGCCAGTTTCCTGATGACAGAAGTGAAAAAAGCCCGTCCCGTTGTGTTAAGGATTGGACTTGAGGTCAAAGAGGTAGTTAACCTCATGAGGAGAAGGTTCTGGCCATTTGTTAAGTTTGTACAGGACATAGAGTGCAGCCAACATCCTGTATCCGTTAGGGGTTATTTGAAAGGGAGCGACGCTGAAATAATTGGCCACCCCCACAAAGAAAGGATGAAGAGGGAGATAAGCCCCCGCTTCAATGTGATACCGGGACCAGGCGTTGTTTGCTCCTCCTGGACGGTTAGCCCTCTGCTCCGCAGTAGGACGTGTAATGGTTACCCCCGTTAGGGGGTATTTTCTGAAGCAGTTGGCGACCATCCGAGGGGTCATCGAACTGACTGGAGGAGTGTACCACTCGACGTCAGGCGGATTGCGATGACGAGGACGAGCCCTAGTTTGGATATTGGGTTCAGGAACAAGATTCTCTCGACCACTGGTCGAGGGAGCCCCCGCCTGCGAATCAGGCTGGGCAGAAGAAGAAGGGTTACTTTCAGGTTCGGGCCTTTTCTTGCCAGAGGATTTTGAACGGGCCATTGAAGGAGAAGGGTGCGGTCTGGAAGAGGCTCGTGAGAAAGGTATCTGGTGGATGCGATCGGCTGGTTGTTCTTCTCCCTCGAGCAGTTGGGCGAGGAGGTCGTCGTCGATGGGTCTCTCACCTCCCCACAAATCTGGCATTAAAATCTGCAAATAGAAGAATGGGGAGGCGAGGTCAGAGGAATCTAGGAGGTTTTTAGAATAACGCTGGTCGAGTATAAAAGCTAAGCCTTTATATAACAGCATTCTAACTAAGTCTCTCTGTGCAAACAGTTTAAAAAACGGACCAAAGGGTGAAAGTGAAAAGTTTTCCTGAAAAGCTTTTTCGACTCCCCTTACGGCGGGAAAAAATTATTTCTAACTGGCTTAAAAAATCGAAATGCTACTTTGATCTTACGTCCTAAAAAGCATTGATCCTGGGTTTTAAACCTACTCATAAGCCTACTTTGCCTACAAAAACATCCTATCTACAGGCGTTCAAAAAACCAGAAACCAAGAGATTCAAACAGTACACCATTTAAAAGCATGCACCACGAAAAGTTAGAAGCATGGAGTTTCAAAGTAACTTACCAAGGAAAATGGTCGTGAAGATGGAAGTGAGAGTTTCGGGAGTCAATGAGCCCACCGTCTGATCCTACAGCACAAAGGAAGGTTCGCCGGAGAAAGTAAAACTCTGGTTTTTAGGGTTTTCGACAGAGAGGTGGCGTGCGTAAAAAGGAAAGAAGTGGCTCAAGTAACCTTATATAAGTTTGTCTTTGGTATTCAAAGGGCGTGATCATTAGTTTTCCATTTTCGAAGTATGGGGAAGCGTGATGGCCGTCAAAATTGTTTCTGGGAAACTGAAAAGCCCTGATTAGACAGGAGTGGTTTGCTTTTTTCAAGAACGCACGAAGGGCTCTGACACGTCAGGAGGGGTTACCGAAGGGTCGTTCGTTCAAAGTTTATTTACTGTTCGTGGTAAATAAACTTTGGGGGGCAAATGTTATCCAATAAATTAGCATTTGTGACGTGGCGAATAATCTCTTGACACATGGCTGACACCTGGAGCGTCTGCTAGAGTATCGACCAGGAGACACATCAGATGTAAGATAAGCCCGCCTTACTCGCGACAGTCTGGTCGATGGTTCCGTAACAAAGCAATATTTATGGGAAGATCTTATGAATCCCGAATTTATCTTATGAAATCTTCTGAATATCCCATGATTCAGGGGATAATATCTGTAACAATATTGGGCAACCCTCCATGAGCCTATAAATAGCAGGAGATGGCTCATGGGAAGGGACTTTTGGAGCCCGGAAATCATAGAGATTATAGAATTTATCTGAGTAAACTTGTATTGTTTATGAGAAGTGTTGAAACTCATTGAACCCAAGTTCTCTGATCACGCTTTTCATCCCATATCAATATCATTCTAAGTGGACGTAGGTCATTACCAGATCCTGGGGCCGAACCACTATAAATTACTGTGTTTCCTTTACTTTTGTCATTACGTTATTCTCTATATATATTCGTCTATATCATTCATATTTTGACTTCGTGTCAGTTGGCTAAATCGTGGGTCAACAGAAGCTAATTCTCAACCTACTCCAATGTGCCCGAGCACCAAGCTAAGTCTTAACACAGGCACTCTCCTAGCTAATCCCAAACTCTATCGAAGTGTAATTGGTGCTCTTCAATATCTCACAATGACAATGCCCGATATAGCCTTTGCTGTTAATTGTCTAAGTCAGTATCTAAAAGCTCCCACTACTACACATTGGTCATCTTGCAAGAGGATCTTACAGTATCTAGTTGGTACTCCAACTCTTGGCTTATGTTTCAAGTCTGCCTCAGTTTTGGGTCTACAAGCTTTTACTGATGCCGACTGGGTTGGATGCCTCGATGATCGCAAATCAACTTCGGGCTATTGTGTTTTTCTTGGAGGTAATCTGATCAGATAGTGTTCCAAGAAATAAGAAGTCATTGGCCGTTCAAGTACCGAGTCTGAGTATAGGTCACTTGCTTTAGCTATTGTTGAGTTAATTTGGATTCAATCTCTCATCCTTGAGTTGGATATATGATTACATTAGTGTCCAATACTTTGGTGTGAAAATATGGGAGTTGGATCCTTAGCATCTAATCCAGTTTTTCATGCACGTATGAAACACATTGAGATTGATCTACACTTTGTCAGGGATCATGTTCTAGCCAAGCAGCTTGATGTTCGATATATAAACTCTGCTTATCAAGTAGCTGACTTACTTACAAAACCGTTGCACATTACTCAATTCCATTTTCTTTGTAACAAGTTAACACTTAAAATCTCCCCGTGTAACTTGAGGGGGATGTTAGGAATGAGTATATGAGTGAGCAATGTACGTAGTGTGTTTCCTGCTCTGTTATAACTGTTTTATAACAGAATCTGTTATGTATTAGTTGTACGAATTGCTCTTGCCATCAATTCAATTGTAACTGTTTCTGAGCTGTTTAGCTCATATATATATATATTGGTGTGAGCCTCAATCGGTTGAGTTGAGCTCTCCATTTCTTCAATTACTTCTCTCTCTACCATTGTTTTCTCTGGTTTGTTCTTGAGTTCTCTGAACTCGTACAGTAACAAACTCCAAGTATAAATATGTATATTAATTTATTCAACCATTGAATGTTCTTATCTGTGCATTAATTAGTCATTGGAACAGAGTTTTTATCAACTTCAATTTTAATACACCCCGAAATCACTAATCTGACCAGTTAGTGTTCTGCGTATTATTTCCAACAATATAATAAAAAATATATGATCCAACCAATTCACTAACCAAAAATTTGTTATGATTAGGCACAACTATATGAGGTACACTCTACAATATTTAGTAAGAATAAAGAGTCGGGTATATTTATTTTATATGATATATTTTGGTTACATATGTTGTATGAACAATATGTATAGTGATTGTAACCTGGTTAATGACCATACTAGGGGATTAGCCTAACATGTTAATAATTTATATAAACCATTATGGTTAATCGCTAAACGGACATATGATTAATCACAACATGTATGATATTATTCTCATACTATTAGATTGTTTAAATTTCAAAATTTACAGTCATTTAATTATTATAATGTGGATATTGTGAGTAATAAACATATATATTTTATGTTACACATAAGTAGTTTATACTTATTGAGTATAAGGACTAATCACATAAATAAAATTTATATAAGTTATATCAATTTAGTTGAACTTATTGAATTATGGATTAATCAATAAGTTATTTGACATAAACTCACAATATAAGTAACTTGATTTGGTATGATTTATAGGGTTTACGACCATTTTTGTACATATAATAAGTTTTATTGACTTGACGTACTAATGAGCAATATAATATTATCACCCTAACTTATTGATCACATATTATATTAATATATCAATTGACAACTAAATATACTAATCAAGTATAACTGATAAATGATACTTGTAATATACCCTGTATATTGATAACCATAATATGCCAACAATAATTGAGGTTGATATATATGTTATTATAGATCAACCTTAAATAGTTAATATTATGTCATGTTGCCCGATAAAAAGTGTTAATTTAGTAGAAATACCATGGCATATTAATAACCCTTAGTAGTATATATTGTATCCAATACCATGAGTATAGTGAATACATTGGAGAATATATACAATGATTATTTACGTTAGGGATATTTTATATAATGACATATAAATATTCAGTATATATATATTAGACCACTAATATTATGTTAAGAATAATGTTAATGTATTATAATTTATAATTAGTATAACCAATCTTAGTTTGCTTAGTCTATGTTACCTGCTATGAACTAATATGGCATATGTTCATAGGTACAATATATTGTTAGTAAATATATATGGGTAGATTAATAAAACATAGCATTTAGCTATGATACCAGTTAATATTCGGTAGGTTACCATTAGGTTATGAACACCTATAATTACATATACAATGTGTAAGGTCATCGATTGTTTTTTTAATTTATATGTACCTTATATATGTACGTTAGTAACATAAATAAATTTATGCATGATAAGGACACTGATAATATAATGGTATACTGTGATCACAACAATTTATCAGGTCACTTATATAATTATATTAAATATATAGTAACCATATTTAATAATGATCCAATATATCATATACATATACACGACCATATACGTATTTATATATATATATGTCCATCATACACAAGCTATGAACTTTATAATATCATAGCTCGCCGTAATAATACATGTTGTGATAAATATTAACCCCTATCACTGCTAATTGTTAGTCATTCTATAATAATAATCCTACTTAATGAATTGATAATACTCAACAATTTAACATGCTATTAGTTATCCTTATAGCTATGATATTGTAACATTTATCGTATACCCTTGATATTTGATAATACTGATTAATCAATTCAATAAGTAGGATTATAATAACTTATAATCCTATATTAATAAGGTTATTATCAAATAATTTAATATCTATGGTTAATTAGTATTAATTTACATCAATTAATAGTTATAATTTAATAACCAAGGTGTTAATCATATATTTATAATTATGCTATATATGTTATCTATGTCCCTTAATAATTGAACAAAATAGAGATTTGGCCATGTGATATAATCACAATTAATAATAACATTATGTCGGTAATAATGTATACATTATATTATAAGAATAACTATGTTAATAAAATGGTCATGATATGTTATCTATATTATATAGATAACATAGTTAATAGGGGTCCAACCAGTAATACTGAATTATAGATTATAAAGTTGATATAATCAGTATATATAGTAATTATAACTTTTAATATTAATATAAGATATAATTATTTAGGTTGGCAGATATTGCATAATATGGATATCCCATATTATTTATATCATTATATATATGGATATTATATCAATACATAATGATATTATTTCAACGCTGTTATAATTTCCATATTAAATTACCCATATATTATTTTTAGAATATGTTGTTGACATATATATGAGTAACTGAATTAATATACTCATAAAATTAGTCAAATAATATGTAATATCAATATAAATGATATAATTTACATGTGATAATTTACAACAGTAGTGTATAGTTATATTAGAAAACTAATATCCAGTCTTATGACTACATCATTTTATTAACATAGTTATATACTCATAACTCAATTATAATAGACTTGGCCATACTATGATTATTACCCAAGGTATTAATTAGTGGTTAAACTAGATAGAAGTATAACCATATGTGATCATACTAAATATTATACTGTAACACTAATACAACCTTGTTGTGATAACGTTATTTGGATACTATATTTATATGAGCTGTAATACAATGGCCATATTGCAATATATTAGTTTATCATTATTATACATTGTAACACTTAGTACATATGTTATAATGGAAGGCTGTAATATACAATTTTATATGTGTTCTTATTAATACATGTATTATTAATAATATATTCACTACAAGAAACAATGTTTTTGCGTCGGTAAATGTTACTTTTGCCGGCGTAATTCGGGGTTGCGCCGGCAAAAGTAATATCAGTTTTTAAAAAAAAAAATACCATAGACTTTTGCCGGCGCATTTCACCTAACGCGCCGGCAAAAGTCAAACATGTATTTTTAATTTGTGCACGTTTTCAAGAAAGTAGGTGGCTAGACCTTTGCCGACACGTTTTGTTGTGCCGGCAAAAGTCTATTTTGCGTCGGTAAAAGTCAGACTAAGTAAAAGGACACCGTTTTGTCCTAGGGTTTATTAAAGACTTTTGCCGGCGCAAAGAAACGTGCTGGCAAAAGTCATAGCGATATTAGACCCGCCGTGAGCCCTTCTTCCCCATTTCAGATTTTTTTTTTCAGAAAAAAGCTTCTATCTCCTCTGTGTTAATGGAATCTGACCACCCCATGCCATAATCCCACCGTGGCTCATTTGAATTTGTGAAGCTCTTGTCTCTCAAGGTTAGTAAATCCAATGGGAAATTTTTTAACATTTTTAGATTTTTTTCTCTATATCTCGTTTTGTAATTGTATTTTTTTTTGTTATTCTTTCTCTATAAACAGGTGTTACAGCTCCAATCTCTCGGTAGAACAACTCCAAAGGTTAGTTTATGTATATATTTATATTTGTTTATACATATATATATTTTGGTTTATATATATTTATATCAGTTTATATATATGTATATATCTATTTATATATATATATCAGTTTATATATATATGTTTACATATATGTATATATATTTATATGTCCGTATATACATATATTTATATTTATATGTCTGTTTTTTTTTTTTATATATGTATACATGTTTGTCTATGTATATATGTATATATGTTTATATGTATATATGTAAATGTGTGTGTACATATGTTTATTTAATGTTATTTTTTTTTTAGAAAATTGATTAATATATATGTATGTGTGTGATATTTGGTATTATAATTATATTTTTCTGTTAAAAAAAAAAAAAAATCTGTGTAGTTTTAGAAAAATGAGATTAATAATGAAAAAAAAATGGCTTTAGTATTTATTAAAAAAAAATTGATTTGAGTATGCATATTTTTTAATTTTAATGCTTTATATGTATATTAAAAAAATAGATTAGATTATGTATATTAAAAAATATATATATTATATTTTTTTATATTAAATATTATTTGTTTATAAATATTTACTAAATAAATTGTTTTGATGTTACTGATATAAAAAGATTTGATATATGTTATTAATCTTGGTTTATGTTGTGCATGCTATGAGAATATTCTGTATATTGCTCTGGGAATATTCTGTATATTGTGTGTAGTTTGCAGGTTTTATAAAATTTTGGGATAGTTTAAAATATAGCCGTTATGCTCGCCAAATTTCGTTAGTCTTAGTAAAATTAACATTAATTACAAAAATTATAGCCATTAACATTAATTTTTATTTTAATGCTTTATATTTATTTGTTTATCTTAATAACAACTATTTTTAAGATATTTTTATAATATATGTTTTTTGTATTTATTAATTTTTTTTGTAAAATAAAAAAACAAATTTGAATATGTATTTTTTTTTTATTTGAATGCTTTATATGTATTTGTTTATTTTTGCTTGTTAATATTTGTTATATTGTATTTTGTGATATATATATATATATATTAGTTAAAGAATGAACTTAAAAAAAATTAAGATTAATAATGTATGTTTATATTTTTAAATTGTTTTATATTAAATGTGATATGTTTGTAAATATGTATTTAATAATTTTTTTGTATTAATAAAAAAATCAGTTTTGGTATATGTTTTTTTGTGGTTAAATATTTGTTAATGTATATATATGTTTTGTATGATCTGGGAATATTCTGGTTATATATGTGTTTAATTTGTAGGTTTTTCAATTTTTGGGATAGTTTGAAATATAGTCGTTATGCTGCCCAAATTTTGTTAGAGTTAGTAAAATTAATAAAAGTTTAATAATTAATTAAATAAAATTTAAGTATAATTAAAAATTCATCAAAAAAATAATTTTTAACTATAATTTAAATAAAATAAAATTACCAATCATAATAATTAATTTTAACATTAATATTAGATGTTTTGTAATTGAAAAGTTAAAAATATTAATGATTTAATAAAATATAATTAAGTAAAATATAAATATAATAAAATTTTTATTGATTAAGTAAATAATCCAATACAAATTGAAGAATTTAATAAAAAATTACAACATGAAATTAATGTATTAAATTAATTTAAAAATAAAAGTAATAAATTAGTAAATGATTTAAAAAATTGTAATAATTAATAATTAGTTACATTTTCTTTGGTAAATATAAATAAGAGATATTTGCGGCTAAAATACCCAAACTTACAACCTACTAACACTTAAATACCCAAACTGATTTTTTGGTGGCAAAAGTACCAAAATGTGAAATTTACTTGCAATTAGAAATACACAATGTTAAATGTTAAAGTTGACTGGTCAAAGGACACATGGCACTACATGATTGGTCCACATTGTTATTATTCTTAAAATAATTTTCAATTTATTTTTCAATTTAACAAAAAATAAAATTTACATTTTTTTTCAAAAAAAAAAAAATCAAACTTTTTTTCAATTTAAGATTAAGTATGAAAAATACATTTTTTTTAATATAATTTTTTATTGTTAATATCCTCAAAATTTTTAATTTATTATTATTATTATTATTATTATTATTATTATTATTATTATTAAAATCTTCCTATTTATCATTTTGTCTACTTTTTTTCAATTAAAGATTAAGTAATTTTGTTTAAAATCAAAGCAATAATTTAAGATTAAATATTTTTTTACTTAATCTTAAATAATTGATTAAAATCAACAAATTTGATTTTTTTTTTAAAAAAGAGAAAAATGATTTTTTGTTACTTTTAAATTGAAAAATAATAAATTTGATTTTTAAAAAAAAATAAAAAATAAAAAATGATATTTTTTATGAAAAATTATTTTAAATAATAATAATAATAATGTGTACCAATCATGTGGTGCCACGTGTCATTTAAGTGTTAGTAAGTTGTAAGTTTGAGTATTTTAGCCGCAAATATCCCAATAAATAATTATTTTTGCCAGAGATATGATATTATTATTAGTTAGTGATAATTCGGGAGACAAACAGTCATGAAATATTTTGACTATCATTTCCCTCATTTTAAGAAAATTATTAATATTTTCTTAATTATTTCGCTTAAAGATGGCGAGCGACAGAAGGTGGATGAGTGCGAGGAATCGTTGGTCTCTGAAATGTTAAGTTCCAGCCTATAAATGCAATTTCGATGCATTTATTCAACAATGGCATCATACAGTCCTACAAAGTGTGGCATTACCATGGAGAGGCTCTGCCGTCGCCACCAGATGTGGTACGAGATCAGGATAGAGATGAGATAGCGGATATCCTGGAGGATGTCTATGCTGAAGATGACGTTCCCACTGGAAACTATAATGATCCTCCCCAAGATGATCCTCAACATCGCGACAAGTATGACAATTTATTTAAGGAGATGTCAAGTGAACTGTACCCGGGTTGCCGAAAGTATTCCGCGTTGAACTTCTTGGTGAAGCTGATGCATCTGAAAGTTATTAACAAGTGCAGCAATCATTACTTTGATGGTTTGCTGGAATTGTTAGTCGACGCTATGCCTGACGGAACAATTTTACCTAAGTCTAACTATGAGGCGAAGGCAAAGTTGTGGAGTATTGGATTGGAATATGAGTCCATCGATGCTTGCAAGCATGACTGTGCATTGTTTTGGAAGGAGAATGCGAATTTGGAATTCTGTCCGGTTTGTGGTGAGTGTCGCTGGCAAGATAATTGTGGGAACAGGAAGAAAGTGGCCCATAAGGTCATGCAGTACTTTTCGTTGACGCCGAGATTGAAAAGGTTGTACAGTTCCAGATATACTGCAGAGGATATGAGATGGCACTATTCTAAAAGGCCAAAGGAAGATGGTGTGATGAGGCACCCCGCTGATAGTAAGGTGTGGAAGCACCTTGATGAGTTGTACCCATCTTTCGCAGCCGAACCTCGAAATGTTAGGCTTGGGTTGGCTACAGATGGTTTCAATCCTTTTGGGAACATGAGCAACTCTTACAGCATGTGGCCTGTGATACTTGTCCCATACAACTTGCCGCCGTGGAAGTGCATGATACCACAGTCATTAATGTTGTCTATTCTAATTCCAGGTCCTTCTTCACCTGGAAAAGATATCGATGTCTATATGAGACCTTTGCTTGACGAGTTGAAGGAGTTATGGGTGAATGGTGTCGAGATACGAGATGCATACAATAGTACCTTGTTCAATATGCGTGCAGCAAACTTGTGGACCATTAACGACTACCCAACTTATGCTATGATGTCTGGGTGGAGCACAAAAGGGTACAAGGCGTGCCCCACATGCAATGAAGAAACTCCCTCTGTAGGGATTAGAAGTAAAATTGCATACATTGGCCATAGGAGGTTTCTTGATATGGATCATGAATGGAGGAGCAAACGAGCACTATTCGACGGTAACAAGGAACTGAGGCCACCACCGAAAGATTACTCCGGTGATGATGTGTTGAAGCAATTAGAGAATTTGCAGATTAGACATCCTGGGAAACACAAAGAATTTGGTGGTGTGAAACGCAAAAGGGCTCTGATTGAACTTAATTGGTCAAAGAAGAGCATATTTTTCGAGCTTGATTATTGGAAGGAATTATTGCTGAGGCATAACTTGGACGTAATGCACATTAAGAAGAATGTTTGTGACAGTGTCTTGGGAACTTTGTTGAACTTAGAGGGAAAATCTAAAGACACTGACAAGGCAAGACTTGATCTAGCAGACATGAAAATTAGGGAAAAACTCCACCTCCGCAAAGAGGGAAACAAGTGGAAGAAACCGCACGCCAGTTACACCCTCAGTGTCTTGGAGCGTCGAGTTTTCTGTTAATTTGTGAAGTCAGTTGAATTCCCGGACGGTTTTGCTACAAACCTTTCGAAGAATGTCAATGTCAATGATGGCAAGATAACTGGGCTGAAATCACACGATCTCCACGTGTTGTTTCAGCAGTTGTTGCCCGCCACAATTAGGTCATTTTTTGTTCCTGAAGTTCGGAAGCCAATTATTGAGTTGTGCGGTTTTTTCAAAAAACTTTATTCACGGACTTTGAATGTGAAATACCTTGAGAAGATGGAGACAGACATTATCACCATTTTATGCAAGTTGGAAATGATATTTCCTCTAGCATTTTTCGACATTATGGTGCATTTGGTTTTGCATCTTCCGAAAGAGGCAATTCTTGGCGGTCCCGTGCACTTTAGGTGGATGTATCCCATTGAATGTTCGATGGCGGTTTATAAACAGTATGTAAGAAATCGTGCACGTCCGGAAGGTTCAATCGCAGAAGCTTACGTGGTCAACGAGGCCTTAACCTTTTGCTCAATGTACCTCCGGGGGGTTGAGACTCGATTCAATCGACCTGAGAGGAATGACGATCGCGTTGAATCCCAACCAAATCGGGAATATTCTATTTATAAGGCTGTTGGTCGTCCATTTGGTAAGAAATCAAGTATGCTCCTCAATCCGCAGTTAAAGCAAAAGGCTGAGTGGTATATCTTGAACAATTGTGCCGAAATTAAGGAGTGCCTTAGGTGTGTTTTCTAGTCTTTTTTCAATAAATTTGTTTGGTTTATATACCGAGTAAAGACAAAAATCATAACATTGTTATCCGTTTGTAGTGAGCATATGGATGAATTAAGAAGACGGGGGGCTCGAATCTTGAAGTTCAACAAGAAGCTGATTTTCCTCAGTGGTTCAAAGAAAGAGTATGTATATTAGTCAATTCTTTTCCGAAACCCCACTTAATCAATCCAAAACTAACTTTCAATGTTAATGTTGATAGGTGAACGGTTTGCATGAGTCAACACCTACTGAAGTGATTAATGAATTGTATGCTCTCGCAAACAAATCAAGCGGCACCGTGTTCTCATATCCAGGGATGATAGTGAGTGGTGTGAAATTTGTGATTCATGGTCGTGATGATATGAAGCTTAAAACACAAAATTGCGGTGTAATGGTGCCAAGTGAGGAAGGAGTGAACTACTATGGAGTTCTGGAAGAAGTAATTGAATTGTCCTACTTGATGGGTTACAGTGTTGTCCTATTCAAGTGTAGATGGTTCAATACAAGTAGAATTAAAGTGGAATCCAATTTTACAAGCGTATATGTGAAGGAAGAATGTTATAAAGATGATCCTTTCGTTCTCGCATCTCAAGCAAAGTTGGTGTATTATCTTCGAGATGTGAAAAATGGGGATGATTGGAGGCTCGTTAATGAATACATTCTGAGGAATGTACGGGATTTCTCAAATTCCGATGTTGATGATGCTGAGACCACAAATGATATACCAATATTGCAAGAAGTTAATTCTTCTTCATTTCAGTTGTGGGTAGAACTTCCAATTTTTTATAATCTTCAGTATGATCGGGTTGATGTCAATGCCACTGAAGTGTACAACGTTGATGATTTGGTTGGCGAAGGTTCAGATGAATTTGTTGTCGATGATGAAGTTGAATTTGAAGACGACACGTTGGCCGAGTATGAAGACGATGAGGATGACGACAATGTTCTAGTCGATAGTGATAGTGATAGTGGTGTCCGTAATGATGTTGTAGTTAGTGATGATGAGGACAGTGATATGCAATTTGAACAAATATATGTAACCTTTTATTTAATTCAATGAAAACTTTATTTATTATCATTAATTAATGATAGTATCAGATATAGGTACACATGCACCTATTGGATGCCTTGGGGATAGCCAATGTATTCATGTACTAGTACTCATTTTTTCAAGATATTTGATGAAATATCTTGAAAAAATGGGTATTCGAACATGTCTGCTTACTATCTCCAAGGGATCCACTAGGTCGGAATAGGGTAGGTTGGGAAAGACAATAAGTAATAAAATGTTAATTTAATAACAAAAAACAACAGTGATGCACCTAGTGGATGCCTTGGGGGATAATTAATGTATTCATGTACTGGTTCTCATTTTTTCAAGATATTTGCTGAAATATCTTGAAGAAATGAGAATTACTACATGACTGCTTACTATCTCCAAGGGATCCACTAAGTCGGAATATGGTAAGTTGGGAAAGATAATAAGTAATAAAATGTTAATTTTATAACAAAAAATAATAGTGATGCACCTAGTGGATGCCTTGGGAATAGCCAATGTATTCATGTACTGCTCCTCATTTTTTCAAAATGTTTGATAAACATTTTAAAAAAATGAGGAGAAGTACATGACTCCTTACTATCTCCAAGGTATCCACTATGTCGGAATAGGGTAGGTTTGGAAATACCATAATGAATAAATGTTAATTTTATAACAAAAAACAACAGACATACATAATTTGAATTAGTTAATTAATGAATATTTTAATGTAGAATGGCCGAACCAAGTAATGACACAGGTGGTGACTCCAAGAGGGGCAGGGAGCTTATTACGGTGCCAATATCGAGAAGGAGCTGGCCACCAAAAAAGTTAGTCATTTGAAAGTAGAGTTTGATGCACAAACTGGAAACGTTATTCAAACGTACGACAAGTGGTTCAACAATTCCATGGCTCATTATTTGCGTAACACCGTACCCCCAACTACACTAGCTTGGGAACAAGTAAAACCAGCTGATATCCAAGTTCTTCGAAATAGGCTATCTGTAATCATTTTTTAAACCTTTAATAACTCATTATTAAATACTTTGTCTATCTTCATAATATTTTAACAAATTCCAAATTTAATTGTGATTTTAGGAAAAATTCATTTATCCACAAGACAATCCAGTAATCAACGATGCCATGGTAAGACAAATGCAAAAAAATCTGACTGATTGGCACCACATGATGAAGAAACACTGGGTAGAGGTTGGAGGAGAGGTGGACAATGAGAGAGCGAAGTCAAAACCTTTTGGGTCGATTACTTCTTCTGATTGGGCAATTCTATGTGATTTTTGGGCTTCTGATTCTCAGCAGGTATGTCGTAGATTTTACATTATTTTTTAATTATAAAATTACAATCTAGATTAATGAGTACTGTTTTCTGTTTGAAGCGTATATCGAAGAAAAATAAAGAAGCTTGAGCAAAAATGACCATACCAGGAGGACACGGTTCCAAATCCATCGTTGCCCATGTTTATGATCTCGTAAATTATAATAACCTATATCCTTACATTTACGAAAATATTATAAATGTCACAATGTTTAAATAATTTATTTTTTTAGATGGACCCATCTACTGGCGAGCTCCCGAGCATGATCGACACATTCGAGCACCTCTACAAGAAGAAGGATAAGTGGATTAGTGATGTAGCGGCGACAAAACATGTAAGTTGCATAACCTTAACTAATTTATGATCATTTAACTTTAAAAAAGTTTAGTAAATAATTAATAAATATTAATTATTAATTGGTTGTGGTCAATTAGTAATTATTTATTAATTATTAATTAAATTTTTAACAATTAAATCTTTATAATCTATGTGCCAATATTTTTATGATTAATGATTGTGGACTAAGATAAAAAAAGAATGTAACTAATGTTGTCCCCGTATCAGGGGGCTTTTGGACTAGAGTAAATTTGATCATGAAAATCCATATCTAAATCAAAACACATGCAAATATAGTTGATGTATATGTTTGGAGACGTAAATTCCCCATTAATGGAATTAATTGCACTTACCGTATATATCAACAACATCTTCATGATTTTGATTTAGATATGGATTTTCATGACCAAATTTACTTTAGCCCACTTGCTCCTTGATACATGGACAAAATTAATTACATTATTTTTCAATCACTGGTCTGCAGTCATTAATGATAGGATGTTGGCAGATAGATAATAAAGTTATATTTTATATGTTATTATATTAAAAATTTATAAGTTAGGTTTTCAAATAATGTTATATTGGAATTCGAGATACGTGCTTTTTATTGTGCAGACTGAGATGACCGAGCGTCGAGCATCGCAGAGTACGACCCCTGTATCATCTGCTGCTTCTTGTGTCGGCGATAATGTCGACGGTCAGTTCCCGCCTGATATGGATATTGTCACGGATGTCCTTGGACCCCACTCGCGTTATAAGAAAGGGTTTGGGGGGTTGCCTAGGTTGAAGGCAATTGGCGCAAAGAGGGCAGCATCTTCGTCAACTTCTCAAATGTCCGAGAAATTGCCACCTGAAGTGGACAACATTTTGCAGCGAAGTGAGGACATTATGCTAGAAAATCTGAACCTAAAAAATCATAATACTAACCTTGAGAGTCGTCAACGACGTCAAGATCTCCTGCTCAGTGCTTTGTTGAAGCAGGTTGGTGAAATGGCTCTTGGTTTTACTGTGGACTTACCAGAACAGGATTCGGACGAGGACGATGATGTTGACGGAGGTGGGGATAATGAGGCGGGCAGTACTCATTTATAGAACTTTTTATTTATTTATTTAAAGTTTTATTTATTAGACATTTATTTTACTAAACTACTTTTATATTTTCATGTTTGGTGGAGACAATAAATATTAATATTTGTAATTTTTTTTATTTATTTATAAAATTTATAATTTTATTTTTATTTCTAATTAAATAATATTACTAAAAAATTAAATAATTATTAATATATTAAAATCAAAATTTATTAATTAATATTAATATATTGAAAATAAAATTAGTAATATAATCAAAAAAATTATTTAAAATATACTTTTACCGGCGCAAAATTACGTCAGTAAAAGTCTCAACCCTCACTGCATATATACACCTTTCCCGGCGCAAAAACGCGCCACTAAAAGAGTCAACTTTTGCCGGCGCATTTTTGCGCCGCTAAAAGTGTTTTCCACAACAACGTGACAAAATTTTTTGCCGGCGCATCCTTATTTTTCCCGGCGCATTTTTTCGTCACCAAAAGATTCAATTGCCGGTGCATTACATTTTGCGTTGGCAAAAGTGAAATTAGCGACGGGGATACGTCGCGAACCTTTGTCGGCGCAAATTTGCGTCAGCAAAACCTATATGGCTTTTGCCGGCGCAAAACCTCACTGTTGTCAGTGCAAATTTGCGCTGGCAAAAGTGAGGTTTTTTGTAGTTATTGTTATTATTAAATACAATTAGATTACATGTATTATACTATCCACAGGATATATACGTATTACAGTGTCATTATACATCCAGGTTAATGTATATATAGTTGGTGATATCGTGAACAAAGTACTATTATATATTCATATAAGTATTCTAGATATGGTAAAAAACTAGTTATTGTATTTCAGTAACAAGTGAATATTACGAGCCTATGAACATATATGCCATATTAGTTGACGATCACAATTACTATTTTGCCATAGTGTAATTAAACCTTATCTAGAATTAACTCTAACATATATCATAGATAACCATGATGTAATATACTATTTTGTTATTTTACACTATATAAGTAATGGCTAATGCAAAATGAGTAATTCAAATTATGTTGTAATAGGAGATATTCCATACACTAATATTCAACACATTTTCATGTGTTGACTAATTTAATCTGCGGTTTATTATATGTGTTATTATCTTATTATGGACACTATTATATTATACATAAAGTCGATATATTGGTCAATACTATGTGAATTAACATAGTCAGCATATAAATATATATATATAGATAACGGTTATTGTGATATTTTAAGTATTTACTATAATAATCCCATAATATCACCAATTGACTTATCACTATATACTAAATACTTGATATAGTATATAGTCACTACTACAAAAAAGGTTTTTTAGGACTAGCATTGCGAGTTCTAAAAATTTTTTTAGGACTCGCGGGGCGCGAGTCCTCTATTTGAGAGCCTTAAAAACTAAGATTTTTTAGGACTCACAATGCGAGTCCTAAAAAATCTGTGCGAGTCCTAAAAAATCTGGTTGAGTGCCTTTAATTAAGATTTTAGGACTCGCATTGCGAGTCCTAAAAACATTCTTTTTAGGACTCGCAATGCGAGTCCTAAAAACTTAATTAAAGGCACTTAACCGGGATTTTTAGGACTCGCATTGCGAGTCCTAAAAACTTAATTAAAGGCACTCAATCAAATTTTTTAGGACTCGCTAAAAACTTAATTAAAGGCACTCAACCAAATTTTTTAGGACTCGCGGGTAATTTTTTAGGACTCGATTTGCATGCCCTTAAAAGTAATTTTTTTTTAAAAAAAAATACAGCTACAATTTTAATTTTTATTTAAAAATATATATCCATTTGAGTGTCGAATATGTATCAAAAGAATTCTGAAAAGAAAATACTAAAAAATTGGCAAAAAAATTTTACGAAATAAATTTAAAATTTCTAAACATGTATTGTAATTAGCTAGCTATAATATCATTCATTTTGCTCTAACCAATTGTAAAAATGACATTACCCATTCTTCTCTAACTTCGTCAATTTCTTGAGTATCATATGGTTTGTCGGAGGTGAACTGAAAAAAAAAAACAAAAATTTAATTATAATTATATTAGTGGTAATAAATTCAAAGCATATATAAAAATTGTACTAAATTAATACTATGTAGTTGTATATTGTTTATTACCTGTTTCGACAACAAAAGTTTGATATTATTACCCTATATTATAAATAAAAAATTATTAGCCTATATTATTTTTAGTGTTTTAAACATTCTAGTTCCCTATATTATTTATTTATATAACCATTAATTAAACTCTCTGGGAAAACAATGAAATGTATCCAAACAATTAAAGTATTCATACAAGAAAACTCTAAAAATATTGTATCTAGCCTCACTTCAAGGTGGAACAGCCCGAGGAAGCTCGAGGAAGAATCATTCTCTAGAAGGAATGAGAATGAAATTTATAGATAATGTGTGGAATTAGAATGTTACAGGCATTAACTGTCTTAACCGAAATTTATCAACTCGTATACATTTAAGAGCCTTGATTAATTATGTCTATAGTAAGTGGAATATCCATAATCAAATTGTACCTGAAGCATCCCCAATATTATATATATGATTAATTAATGAAACCAATTAACTTGTATGAAAAGCTTATATATTAGTTTAACATTTGATATTTGTAATTAATTAATTAATTAAGCTTTGATTAATTAATAATTACCTCTTTGTGATTCCAATGTCACTAATAATTAAGATATATATATATATATAGTGTGTGTGTGTTTTCATCTATATATATATATATATATACCTGAAATTACTCCTATTTCAAGATAAGGCTTCGTTGGGGCAATTCCGATTGTAACCAATTCCCCAGTGTCTGGAACTCTCTGCATTTTGTATATATAATATTTATATGTATACTCGTCATTAATTTTTAGAAACTCCCTTAAACATATATAATAATTAAGCACATTCTCAAACTAGCTATACATAGATATATATGTATATATATACCTTTGGATGGCTTGTAAAAGGTCTATTCCAAGCTGGAGAAAGATCCCAATTGCCTAATGTTTGTAATGTAGAAATGTCAATCTCTTGAGGCATGTGATTTTCTGCGATGGAATAAGTTGTGCAACAGGGAAAGGGGGACATGAATAGCCAGGCTTTGATGGAGCATACAAACAGATGGAACAGAAAAAATCTCAAGTAAAAGAGAAAAATAGAAATATTTGAGGTAGGAAGGGAGCGTACCTCTCTTATCTGAGGTTCAAACCCCATGTCAAGCATTCTGTCAGCTCAGCCTCATCTAGAACAACAAATGAAACTCTTGAAAGTGAACTATTTCCTTGCTACAAATGATCTATAAATCTCCCAGGAGTAGCAACAACTATATCAACTCCAGCACGGAGCTCAGACCTCTGTTTTGGCATCCAGCAGTGAAATCAGTCAAACACATATTGATATGGGCTTTTTCACGAGGACAGAAAGTACATTCCATACACCCAAAGAACGGTGTATTTCAGACTTAAGATAAAAGAGAAGTCGAAATTGAAATTAAGGGTACACATCCTACCATAAAGAATAAGATATCAATTAAATATTTAATTAATAACTCATTTGTTAGAACATAAAATTTAAATTATAGGAAAATAACCACAACATATGAGAAATGTCAAAAATAAATAAATAAACAATATAGATCAACATAATCCACCCAACAGTATTCCCTTTGACCACACAGGGGAGAACTTAAGTAAACAATAAAACTATAAATCCACATCAGTCACCTGGTCAGATATATTAGTTCCACCAACAACAATTGCAGTTTTAAATGACTCGAGAGATTTGCTAAAAGCCTTAACCTGTAAAGTAAAAAACAGAAACTCATTATTATGACACAGAATCAATACACAGTGACAACACAATATACTCAATTATCTTGAACAAATATATCATGTTCAATAACATTAATATCCAAATGGCGAACGGAAAAGGTGCTTAAAACTGAAACATATAGAATCTACAAAATGTAAAGTAGGAATTCTACTTGAAAATAGAAACTACCATAATGAGACACCTGAAACAGTTCTACTCACATAAGATGCAATGAGGAAAGGAATACACACCCAGGCTTATACAATTATATGTAAAATAAGATGACTCTAAACAGATTCAATTGCAGTTATAATTATCGAAACCACTTATCTCATTCATTATTGCATAATTTAATAGTTTACTATGAAGTTCCAAAAATAATTATTACCACATCTTATTAATAGGTCATTGGTTTGCTCCCATCTTAAAATCAACTACAACTACCATCTAAGATCAGATGACTCTAAACAGGCTTAACTGCAGTTATATTTATCAAACCACTTATTACCACATATTACAAATATCTCATTCATAGCAGCATTGGATTATTTAATAGAGTACAATGGAGTGCCAGTGGCAAAAATAATTAGGACCACAGATTACAAAATATCTCACTGGTTTGCTCCATCTAAAAATCAACTAGAATACCTCCTTCTCAATTTGTTGAGCAAGCTCTCTAGTATATATATATATATATATATATATTATTTTGATTGATATATCATATATATATATATATATCTCTGAAATTATAATATATATATATTTATATAAGCAAACAAATAAAAAAAAGAAGCAATATACAAACCTCAACCCACGGCTGGAACCGTGAGCAACCAGCACCGCCGGAGCCGAGAACCTGCACCGCCGGAGCCGAGACCCTGCACCGCCAGAGAGCCTGCTGGAGCCGAGACCTGCGCCGCCGTGAGTGCTGGAGCCGTGCGCCGCCGTGAGTGCTGGAACGCTGGAACCGCCGTCGACGCCGCCGAGAATGCTGGAACGTCACTACCGTCGAGCACCACCTGCTGCCGTTCATCTCCTTCAGCCTTGGTCATGCCGTTCAGCCGTTCATCTCCTTGTGTGGCTGCTGTGAGTATATGTAACCCTATAAAACCCCAAATGTGTATAGTTTTTTTAAGTATATATATGTGTAACCCGAAATATATGGCTGTTTTTGAGAGTTTTACTTAAAATATTTAAGGCCTTGCTTTGGGAGTCTTAAATACTTTTAGGACTCTCAGTGAGTCCTAAAAAAATATTAAAGACTCCCAAAGAAAGTCCTTAAAATTATTAAGTAAGATATATTTTTTTTTAGCCCAGATTTTTTAGGACTCGCAAATTCTTTTAGGACACTCATTGCGAGTCCTAAAAGAGTATTAAGGACTCCCAAAGCAAATCCTTAAAAATATTAAGTAAAACACTTATTTTTATAGCCCAGATTTTTTAGGACTCGCAAATTCTTTTAGGACACTCATTGCGAGTCCTAAAAGAGTATTAAGGACTCCCAAAGCAAGTCCTTAAAAATATTAAGTAAAACACTTATTTTTATAGCCCAGATTTTTTTAGGACTCGCATTTTCTTTTAGGACACTCATTGCGAGTCCTAAATTGTGTTTTTTCAGGACTCTCAATGAGTGTCCTAAAAACTTCATAAATATTTTTAAGGACTTGCATTTATGTGCGTGTCCTAAAAAAGTGTCCCGTAAAGGTTATTTTGTAGTAGTGAGTGATAAGTTTTAATAACTATGTAATAGTCTTTTATATAATGATAATTATATGAAAATTATTGATAATTAATAATTGTCATTGTTATATTAACAACAATGACATGTAATATATGACACTACAACAAATTTCATTATTAGCGGCGGGGGACTTCGCTGCTAATAGGCTTTAGCGGCGAGCCTCCGCCGCTAATACCCCGCGCCTAAAAAAGTGTCGCTAATAATGATTATTAGCGGCGGACTGACACACTCGCCGCTAATAAGCAATTATTAGCAGCGGACATTAGCGGCGGGTTCCGCCGCTAATAACTATGTCCGAGGCATTAATATTAGCCGCGGGGTCCGCCGCTATTATTGTATTTATAATTTTTTTTAAATTAAATTTTAAATAAATTAATAAATTAATATTTATTAAATTTAATTATTTTTAAAAATAATTTATAATATAATTTAATAAAAATAAACATTTAATTAATTTAAACATAACTAACATTAAAATTAATATAAATAGTTTTAATATTTATCAACCTAGTAAATATCACTATAGTCATTAAAAATAAATAAAGTATTAATTCAGTCCAAATATATAAACTAGTAACTAAAGAAAGTCATTAAGATTAATATTGAAATTGTCCTCATCTTCAACATTTTGGTCTGGCTGTGAGGATGATGGCTGTGACGATGGCGGTGGCGGTGGCTGTGGCGGCGGTGGCGGTGGCGGTGAAGGAATATATGGTGGTTGTGATGATTGTCCGAGCGTGAGGTCCCCAAACAGATCTCGAAGCTGTGGCTGTGGCGGAGGCTGCATCGATCCTCCTGGAAAATCGGTAAAACTAAAATATTGTGGAGGAGACTGAGAATGGGGTCCAAAAATGTATTGGTTTTGATACTGAGGAGGTTGTTGCGACGACATATGTGGCGGATACATTGGATGAGGTTGGCACAGTTGCTGCGGCGGATACTGTGAAGGAGGCTGGAACTGCTGCTGTGAAGGAGGCTGATACTGCTGTGATGGAGGCTGATACTGCTGTGACGGAGACTGAGAAGATGAAGCACCTTCAGATTGTGGTGGCAAAGGCCTCTGCAGAAAACTGTCAAACATTGGGTTATACAGTTTACTGGGATGCACAGTTGTCGAAGTCTCAAACGTCTCACGAATTGCCTTCACCAGCAAAGCCATAACTCTCATATCTTCATTAGGCGAAGCAGTAGTATTTGCTTGGGACTGACTTTGATCTGTAGAGCTAGAGGATGTCCTTTTTGCCTTCCCTTTCTCCCTATAACCCACTCCTCTTTGGTAGTCAGATCTCTCCCCGAGTACTTTACTTAGTATCTCGTATTGATCGACCGGGGACGAATCAACACCAGATACATTTAGAGATGCCTCACTCTGCTGTTGACTTTGCCTCTCATTCTGTGACCTCTCAACCTCAGCCGCCATTTTTTCCTGTATAAAGATAACATTATAAACAAAAATTAGAAACATTATAAATATTAGAAACAAGAAAACAATACTATTCACTTACATAATCTTGTTGAGCTGCCTCATTGACAAAAGATTTTGTCGATTTTCTCATATGAGCATCCCTCCAAGTATCAACAACATGCGCATGCGGGTTCTCCTATACAAATGTAAACAAAATGTTTCAGAATGTGTTATTTTATAAAATTAAATTAACATCTTCACTTACATATTCGTGACGCTTAGCTGCCAACGACTTTGTGCCTTGTGTTGTTACATACTTCATTTGTCGTCTGTTTGCTTGATTTTTAGCGGAACGAGCCAAAAATCTTTCGCTCAAAAACATTTCACAAATAAGCTGCCAAGCCTCCTTAGTGCAATGGTTAGGTGGCTTAGAGAGGACATTCTCCAAATCTTTTGGTCCAGCATAATGATTTTTGAAGTGTCTATGTCTATAGTTCTTTCTCTCGCGATATCTTTCCCCCATCTCCTTGTTGAGAGTTGTCAGAACTGACTTACGTTGTGGATGACCGTCTATATTATAGTAATACTGCATTAGGAAAAAAAATATTAGATAACTTGTAAATAATGGAATTAAATAATGAAAAGTACAAGATTTGTAATTTTTTTACCCTCATACGATCAAGCACTTGATCCTTAAACTGTTGAGGTACATCAGCAAAATCCAAATAATGCCCCGGACACAACATGGAAACTAGAGTTCCCAACATGCAAATAAAAGCTTGATCCTCCTGCCCAACCACTTTGTTGGTCACAGGATCAAGCTCTAGATCCAATGGTTTCCCAACTTTTTTCCTTCGTTCTTCAAGAACATTATTACTAGCAGGGCCACGACCTTTTCTTCTCGTCGACGGGGCTTTAAAATTTATTAACAATAATCAGTATTAGTATTGATGTTATATTTATCTAACAATATAATTTCTAAAAATAATTTTGATATGCAATATTTAACCTGACTCGCAAGATGTTGGTACCCTAGAAGGATCTGGCGGGTCTTGACCCCCACCATCTCCGCCATGATAAGTAGCTATATCAGCTGACATTATACTTCAGTTTAAAATTTATTAGTTAGTAATTAGCATTAAATAGAAGTATATCACATTGAATTCATAATAATAATAATTACAAAAAAAAAAACTTCATTATATTTAAATATATAGTTCTGTTACACAAATAGAAAAAACTAAAAAGAGTAATCACTATCATTTCCATCAGTAATCGGAGATACATTTTCATCTTCACAAAGCTCAAATATCTTATATTATAATTACAAAAAAACACTTCATTATATTTAAATACATAGTTCTGTTACACAAATAGAAAAAAACTAAACAGAGTAATCACTATCATTTCCATCAGTAATCAGAGACACATTTTCATCTTCACAAAGTTCAACAACCAATTCATCTTCTGCATCTGCAACGTCCTCATGTTCTGACATTTCAGCTTCGTCGTCACCATCTTCATCAGCTCCAACATATGCAGCAGGTTGATCAGATTGCATAATCAACTCTCCGAGGTCCACAGTCAACAAAAATTTTGATGAACTTGTTTCATGTACAACATCAATAACATCATTAACCTCATCAGAATTGTCCTTAATGTCCCAAATCTGTCGATGATTCACATCTTCTACAACTTTCCAATCACGACCTCTAAGTAAATCATCGAGATAGAAAACTTGCTTAGCTTGAGTAGCAAGTATGTATGGCTCATCTTTGTACCATTCACCATTGACGTTTATACTGGTGACATTATTTTCAATGACTGTTTTCTTCATTCTTGGATTTGTATTAAACCATTTGCACCAAAATAATGCCACTGAATATGCACCAGTGAAAGAAAGTATCACCACTTCTTCAAGCGTGCCGTAAAAATTAAAACCTTCTGTTCCGGCAGCAGACACTCCACTATTCTGTGTGGTGCGCTTTTTGTCTCGATCATGTGCAATAAATCGAACACCATTGACTATACAAAAGGTCAAAGCCTCGTCTGCAACATAGCCTTCGGCGATCGACCCTTCAGGGCGAGCTTTATTTCCCACATAATTCTTTAATTTTTTCATGTATCTTTCAAAAGGATACATCCACCTCATAAATACCGGACCACCCAATATTGCTTCTTCTGGCAAATGCAATACCAAATGAATCATTATGTCAAAAAAAGCTGGAGGAAAAATGAACTCCATCTTGCACAATATCTGAATAAGATCATTTTGTGCTTCCTCCATATCTTTAACATTTAAAGTCCTCGAACATATTTGCCTGAAGAAATTGCACAATTCTGCAATAGTGGTCGATATAGATTTTGGAAGAAACTTACGAACACCGAGAGAAAGTAATCGTTGCATTATCACATGACAATCGTGTGACTTCAACCCAAGAATATTTGTATCATTCTCGGACACTTTCTTCTTCAAATTTGAACAAAAACCATCTGGAAATCTAACTCCTTTTATAAACTGACAAAACTGTTGCCTCTGCGTCGGAGTTAACACATAAGGAGCGTGCGGCTTCATCAGCTTCCCATTCTCATCTTCATAAATCCACAATGATTCTCTCACACCCATCTTTTTCAAATCATGTCTGGCATTAGTGGTGTCCTTAGATTTATCACTGTCTAAGATGGTGCCAAGGAGACTATCACACACATTCTTCTCAACATGCATGACATCTATATTGTGTTTTAATTTGTTTGTACACCAATACTCAAGCTCGTAAAAAATACTTTTTTTCCTCTAATTACCTTCATCTACTCCTCTTTTACGTTTCACACCCCCAAACTGGACATGTTTTCCTGGAACTTGCGCTGCAAGAGCATTAACTTTTTCTAGTATATCCTCACAAGTAAACCGTCTCGGAGGACGTCTTCTCTCAACTTCTCCATCGAACTCTTTGTCTCTTCTCATTCGATGAGTACTTGGCAAGAATCTTCTGTGACCAACGTAAGAAGTCTTACCGATCACTCGGATGGAAGTTGTGTCCTCATTACACGTAGGACAAGCTTTGTATCCCTGACCACTCCATCCAGACAAACTACTGCGAGCTGGAAAATCGTTCACTGTCCACAAAAGGGCTGCCCGCATCTTGAACATCCTGTTGGTCGTACTATCTCTTGTATCAACTCTGTTAACCCACAGATCCTTCAACTCATCCACCAATGGTCTCAGAAATACATCCATGTCCTTACCGGGTGATTTTGGCCCAGGAATAAGGAGGGTCAACATGAAATAATTGTCTTTCATGCACAACCAAGGTAGCAGATTATAGTTTGCCAACACCACAGGCCACATGCTGTATGCAAGATTCATGTTGCCAAATGGATTAAATCCATCAGCAGCTAAGCCCAGACGAACATTTCTGGGATCCCTTGAAAAATCAGGATGCTTGGCATCAAAGTCCTTCCACGCAGAGCCGTCCACCGGGTGTCGCATCACCCCTTCATCTTTTGATTTCCCGGCGTGATGCCATATCATGTGTTTTGCTGTAATCCTTGAACTGTATAATCTTTTCAACCGAGGGGTCAACGGAAAGTAACGCATCACCTTGTGTGGCACTTTTTTTCCTTTCGTCATTTCGGAAGTAATCCATCTACTACTTCCGCATACTGGACATGTCTCTTTAGATGCATGCTCATTGTAAAATAAGCAGCAATCATACTGACACACATGAATGGACTCGTATCCCAACCCTAATTTTTTCAATCTCTTTTTCGCCTCGTAGTACGATCCGGGGATTTTGTTCTCCTTAGGAAATGCAAGCTTTAACAACTTCAGCAATTCATCAAATATGTTGTTAGGCATCTTCCCTCTAACTTTTAGATGCAATAACTTTGCTAAAAAGTTCAGGGATGAAATCCAATCACAGCCAGGATACAACTCCGCTTCAATCTCCTCAAATAACTCGTCATAATACTGACTCCCACCGGGATCCCTTTCTACTTCCTCAGTTGTCGGTAAAAGGAAGTCTTCCACAACTTGAATCATCTCATCGTCTTCATTCTCATCAACCACCTCATCAGCAACAATTTCTTCCACCTCACCATGAAAAATCCACTTATCATAAGCTTGATGAAAACCCCTATCGAATACATGTGCCCGAACTACATCCAAAGATTCAAATATATTATTATTGCATCTTACACACGGGCACCTAATTCTTCCATCAGAATCTTTATGTTCCGACGCCATCCTCAAAAAAGCTTGCAGACCATTCCAATATTCTTGACAACCACGATTTCTCAATGTTGTCCAAGTCTTGTCAATCGCCATCTAAAGTGTTATAAGAGTGTGAGTTTTAGTAATGTGAATAGAAATGGATAACAAAGGAGATTTGTTATCATTTTTGAAATCTTATGCAATATTATAATATCTTATGCTATTTTATGATGTTTTATTTGATAATGTTATTTATAAACAAATTAATTTTTTTTCCTAAACTAATTTATTATTTATTAAAATTTTATTAAATATTATATCTAACTTTTATTATTTAATTAATTACATTATTATAAATTAATTAAAAAATAAATTATTATTTATTCTTAATTTTTTAAACTTTTATTAAATATAATTATCAATTTCTATATTCATGTAATTTATAAATTATTATTTATTCATAATTTTTTAATTTGTAATAATAATAATAATTTTATAAATTAATTATTATTTGACTTTAAGACTAATTTATATTTTTAAATAATTAGATAAATTTTATTAATAATATTTTTAACTTATCATTTATGTGCCGATATCCATGTAATTGATGGTTGTAGTCAACAACCATCAATCACAAACATACCGAGACTAAGAAAATAAATTAACTACTAATTAATTTTTTTGTTCTATTTTTACAAATTATAATAATAATATATGTTCAAGCAAAAAGGAGAAAAAAGAACAAAATAACATGATAATATGCAATTATTGTTGTTTTTTTTTTTTCTATACTCACTTTTTTTATTAAATAAACTATCTTAAATTTGTTTCAAAAAATTTCACAATCTAAACAAAATTAGTTTCCCTATTAAAAATATCAAGTTGCGGTGAAAATTAGTTAGTAGTATAAAAGCTTTCACTTATTTGACTAAATACATTTTTTTTTTTGACAAAAATTAATAAGTAGTTCAAAAAATTTGGTGTGGCCGCTAATAATGGCAATGGAGTAACACAGACGTGATATAATTAGTTTGTTTCAATTTTAATTTAAAAAATAATTACAAATTTTTTTAAAATAAAAAATAATTCAAAATTTATTACTAAAATTTAAAAATGATTCAAACATTAAAAATATATTTTAAATTTTAAATTAATTTTAATTGAATTTTTATATTTTTCTAGCACTTAGTTTAATTAATATTATATAATTAAGAAAATGGTGATAAAGAAAATATGGGTGCTAATAATCTGATTGATTAAGTTTAAATCTTCTTTATTCAATATTAACAAAAACACTATATTTTACTTAATAATAAATCATCTATTATTATATTTTATAAATTAATTTAAATTATCACTTAAATTTTGTTTTTAACCAAAACAGTCCTATAATTATTTACATACCAAGATTAAAAAATAAAGTAAGAACAAACACATATATCTTAACAATAGATGTCAAGATTTACATACCAAGGATACTAACTAAAGGACTCAAAACTCAAATATTATACACTAAACAAATACAAAATAAATTATTCAAAAAATACAAAAGATATTAATTACAAAAAATATATCCACACCTGTTGAGGGTGTGCCAAGGTCGTGTGTGTGTCGGGGTCGTGGGTGTGTCGCTGTCCTGATAAAAAAAAATTAATACCAAAAGATACACGAAAAAAATTCAAACCAAAATAATATAAAACTAAGTATAAAAAAAATGCAATATGTTGGTTAGGCATTACATTGCAAATAAGTATAAAATACACCATTGAAGATGATTAAAGTAGAGAGTACAAAAGTAGCTAGCATAAAACACGTGTTTCTATACCACTTACAACAATGACATACACAAGTATATTTATTTTAGTCAATTTATTAATCTAACTTTTGCAAGTGCTTAAAATGCATGCACTTGTTTGATTTAAATTAAGAAATAAAATCAATTACATTGAGTAACTAAATTCTAGGAATTAAGTTTATGAAAGTATAAAATATGATATGGATAAGTTACATAAAAAAATTATAAAGAAATTTATTATTGTTGATATAAATGAAAGCTGCCAACAAATATATGAAATAAAAACTTGACATGAATAGAAATTAAATTAAACAAATTAAATTAAATTATTTATTTAGATAATATTATATCAAACTTTTATTATTTAATTCATTAAATTATTAAACATTAATCAAAATTAAATTATTATTTAAATAATTATTTATTCTTAATTTTTTCTACTTTTATTAAATATTATTATCAATTTCTATATTCATGTAATTTATATTTAACAATATTATTCAATAAACAAATTAAATTAAATTATTTATTTAGATAATATTATATCAAACTTTTATTATTTAATTCATTAAATTATTAAAAATTAATCAAAAAATAAGTTATTATTTATATAATTTTTTATTCATAATTTTTTATACTTTTATTAAATATAATTATCAATTTCTATATTCATGTAATTTATAACTATTTAATATTGGATAATGTTATTCAATAAACAAATTAAATTATATAATTTAATTAGATATTATTTAATTAATTAAATTAATAAAAAATAATTATTATTTATTCATAATTTTTTTTATAATTTTATTAAATATAATTATCAATTTTTATATTAATGTAATTTATATTAAACAATATTATTCAATAAACAAATTAAATTAAATTATTTAATTAAATAATAATATATCAAACTTTTATAATTTAATAAATTAAATTATGAAAAATTAATCAAAAATTAAATTATTATTTATATAATTATTTATTCTTAATTTTTTTATACTTTTATTAAATATTATTATCAATTTCTATATTCATGTAATTTATATTTAACAATATTATTCAATAAACAAATTAAATTAAATTATTTATTTAGATAATATTATATCAAACTTTTATTATTTAATTCATTAAATTATTAAAAATTAATCAACAAATAATTTATTATATATATAATTATTTATTCTTAATTTTTTATACTTTTATGAAATATAATTATCAATTTCTATATTTATTCTTAATTTTTTATACTTTTATGAAATATAATTAATATTTCCACAATACAATATTTAAAACCTTATACACAAAATTTACAGATAATAATCTAATACACTTAAAGTCTAAAATAGAAGAAACAAATATACCAGTTTCAAAATTTAAGTGTCCAACCCCAAACCCATGCCCCCGGTCCACCCACAATCTCAATCCCCCGACCTTAAACAACACACACACATATACCCTTTTGTTATTTTTTATTATTTAATTAATTAAATTAGTAAAAAATAATTAAAAATAAATTATTATTATTTGAAAACACTATTAGTAAAAGTGCAAAAAACATATACCAGTTTCAAAATTTAAGTGTCTAAAGTGAACATTCTACAACTAACATTTTGCATATCAATAATAGAGAAAAACCATTGTATTTAAAACTAAATGACTTGCTTACCTCAGGAAGAGCCACAGGAATGCTCACGGAAGATGCCTCACGGAATGCTCACCGACTGCTAAACCCAAAAAAGAAAAGAACAAACAATAGAGTTGTTTATCAAAAAAGAAAACAAGAAATGGAGTTTGTTTATCAAAACCAAACGAAAAAAGAAAAGAAATAAAGAGAATTAATATATATATATATAATAGACCCAAAACAAACCTGTGCAAAATTTCTCGTCGGAGAAGAGAAGTTTTCCTTCGGAGAAGAGAAGAGACGCGGAGAAGAAATGGCTGTGCAAATGCCTATTATTGTTGAGCATTAGCGGCGGGACCGGCCGCTATTATCGTCTCCCGCCGCCATTAATATTATTAGCGGCGGGGCCCGCCTCTAATAAAAGGTGATTACCCGCCGCTGATACTATTAGCGGCGGATAGTCCGCCTCTAATATAGGTGATTATCTGCCGCTAATAAATTTTCAAAAACTGTTCCCGGGCATTTATTTTGGAATATTAGCGGCGGAGGTCCGCCGCTACTAGTGGTACAGTCCGCCGCTAATAAATTTTTTAATATTTTTTTAAATACTCCCTTATTATTAACGGCGGACCCCCAAGTCTGCTGCTGATAAACTGAATATTACAGGCGGACTTAGTCCGCCGCTAATAATAACGCCGCTAATAGGCTTTATTCTTGTAGTGTGAATCATGATTTAATTGGTGTATCCCAATAGTGTAACTAGTGTTTATCATATTTATATAATGTTTATCATATATTCTATTTATAATAACATATTAAACAAATATGTGTAACTTCATATTGTGTAAAGGACTGGATCAAATATTCCAATTACATATAGAAGTATGTATATATTAACAAAAATTAGTATTTCTATTAGTTATGATATATACATATCATAACAAAATGATATAACCCATAATTATTGGAATATTAATTGTATACTCATATATTTACTATTGATTGGGTTATGTTATAATATAAATATTAAATTATATTGTTATGGATTAATCATATTGTATCCTTATAGTATGCAATAATTATATACGTATATTTAATATATGTATATTATTTATATGTAATCATTAAATTTACATACTAATTTTATAACTGGATTTATATTATAATACTTCAAATAGTAATATATACCTTAATGCCTAGTAAATGGAATGAACATAATATAAATACTCAATAGGATGTGGATTATGATATGTTAGAACTGGTTATTAACACTGTTATAATGTCATCTTATTTAATATATACGTATGTTAATAATCTATTTATATATGACCATATTAGTAATTACTCAACGATACATATGATAATATACATTAATAAATATTATGATTACCGAGCATTGAGATTGCCAATTTGTATGATTATGTACTCAAATTATAGTAAATTAGATTTATGATACATAGTAACGTAATTAGTGATTATAAATATTAACACACTAATATTTACATCACTAATTATCATGAGATATGGCTACATGTAGCCCATATTGAATATTGTATGACGTGATCCTGATTATCAATAGATAGTGTGAAGTAAAATAACATAAATCTAATTTATGTTTTATGATATCATATGAACTAATCATGATTACCATGTGTGATAACACGGCGTAGTTATCATATTATAACTAAGTGATATTACATGGGCTCTGCGTGACAACCTATCTTGTAAGTATCACTACATATAACAGTGATTATTATACAATGGACTAAATGGTTCATTAAAACCTATTGCCCACAGATAACCCTCCCAATGCTCTGCCAATACATTTATTAGACTGAATGCAACTTACAAATATATATTAGTTTGTAATCTTATTAGTCTGTATATACCAATATATCAATGATAAATGGGTAATTACACTTTATAATATCACAACGCGTTATATAATTAATCATGTAGCAATATCTACATATTAAAATACTTAATCATAGAGCAATATACCGTTATATATTATTAGCCCATGTTATATGTGATATGACATATTGTAAATAGTATATCACTATGTACATCTTATTGGGATCATATTATATTGTATACATGAATTCTCTTTAACATAAATTGTAGGATAACTTACCATTAATAAATGATGATAATGACTAGTCATACGTTAGTTTGATGACTGTGTATTATGAGGATAACTTTACAATTAACTTTACAATATACTGAACAGTGGGGATTGTACATATAATATTAATATATATCCGCTAGTATACATGAGTTAAACCATACAGTACAAGAAAGTCTAAAATTAGAGACGGAACAATTAGAGGCGGACTTAGTCCGCCGGTAATATACGGGTTATTAGTGGCGGACTACTGGGTCTGCCGCTAATGTGGAAATTAATAAAAAAATTATTTTTTTTATTAGCGGCGGTCTTACCAATTATTAGCGGCGGGTAGTCCGCGCACTAATACAATGCCCGGGAAACGAAAGGGTATTAAGTTTCAAAATTATTAGCGGCGAGTATTTTCCCTTAGTAGAGGCGGACTATCTGCCACTAATACTATTAGTGACGGGTAAATATCTGCTGGTAATAAGCCTATTACCGGCGGGATATATTAATAGCGGCGAGTTCCGTCGCTAATAGTTTATTACCGGCGGGATAATATTCATAGCGGCGGGTCCCCGCCTCTAATAATCTTACATATTGAAAATTTTGCACATCGTTTCGTCCGTCCCTCTCATTTCTCTTCTCTCCCTCTCTTAGACGCACACTTCTCTCAGTCCTCCCCTCTGTCCGAGCACCACTACCACCCCTCTGTCCGAGCACCACCACCGCCTCTTTGTCTGAGACCTCCCTCTCTCTCTCTCTGACTCTCACTTGTACTGTTGGGCTACGGGGAAGGACGGGGTCAGAGGCTCCAACACAGGTACTCTCTTTCGTTCTCACTCTCTTTTTCACTCTCTGTGTCTTGCTGGTGGTAGCACCCTCTGGAGCCAATGTGGTGGCCTTTGGTGTCGACGAAGCTAAGGGCCTTTGGGTGTGCATTGGCTCATGGTCGGGGTCGAGGCATGTGACGACGATACACATGGTAAGTCTCTCTTTATATCTCTCTTTCACACACACTCTACCTATCTCTCTCTAACTGGTTTTTCTAATATTTAGGTGGTGGTGGTTCATAGTGGGGCTGTGAGGTTTGTGGGTTTGACCACGGCAGAGAGTTTGGCCACTGATGGGGTTTGAACATAGCATGGATTTCATGACAGGTTTTCAGATTTTTGATGTTCTTAAGTTTGTTATGTTATTTTATGAATTTTTTTTTAATGGTATATGTTTCAGATTTCACATATTTCAGATTTATGACGTTCTTAAGTTTATTGTGTTGTTTAATAAATTATTTTAATGGGATTTGTTTCTGGATTTCATATTTTTTAAATTTTATTTGTGTTTTTATAAGTTGTTTCCTACTTTAATGGTGTTATTATTTTATTTTTTTGTTCCTTAAATTATGTTTATTTTTTTGGACCACCACCAGTGTATGTATTTTTGTAATGATATTGGTTTCATAATATATATTAAAAAAATTGCTTTGGTCTTATTAAAAAAATAGATTTATGTGTTGTATTATATTATATTGTATTTAATTTATTGTTAAAAGAATGAGATTTAATTATTAAAAAATTTATAATTAAAAAAATATTAGTATGTTGCTTTATTTTTTTAGCAGAGCATCAAACTTTTGAAAGAAAAAAAATCAGATTATTAATGTATGTTTTTATTGTTTTTTTGTATTAATAATATGTTGATTTGTGTTGTAATATTATTTTAATAAATATTTTGTTGTTCTAGTTATTCTAGGTTTGTTGTTTGGAGATTTTAAATTTTGGGATATGACAAATTTAAGTTATTATGTTGTCAAAATTTTAAAAAAAATTATATATCTTATAATAAATGTTCTGGAATTTTCTGAGTGTAGGATTTAAAATTTTTTAAAACGATCGTATTAAACTGTTATGCTGTCAATTTTTTTTGTGAAATTTTATTAAGTAAAGTAGTTTTAATTTTTTTTTTTTGTTATATGTTATGTCAACATAATGAGAATTGTAATTAATATTATTTAATTTAGTTAATTAGTATTATTATAATTAATTGAAAATTATTAAATAAAGTAATTAGTAGTTAATTAGAAGTTAATTTATTTTTTCTGTCTCAGTATGTTTATGATTGATGGTTGTTGACTACAACCATCAATTATAGAGATATCTTCACAGCAGCAGTCTCCATAAGCTTATTACCCTCCACCACCAGCACCACAGTTTGCTTCACCACTAGCACCACAGTTTGCTTCAGCACCATTGTCGTGCCCTAACATTATTGATCAAGATATTGACTTGAATGTTAATTAATATTTCTCGCTTGGTTGGCCCAATCCAAACAATAGTAATTAGTTTGCGTTTTTTAATTAAATTAAGACAATTGATATTTTATTATGTTTATTTTATGATTAGTTTATATGTAATTAAATTAAGACAATTAATATTTTTATTATATTAATTTTATGATTAGTTTATATGTAATTTTGTTTCATGAATATTAATTGTGTTATTAATAATTAATTTTAATTTATGTTTAATTTTATTATCTTTAAATAAGTATTATATGTATATTTATTATTAAATAAAATCAAACGAATTATTATATTTTAATATTATTAATTTATTAGCAGCGTATTAATAGGGGCGGGACCTGCTGGTATTAAATAAGTCAAACGAGGTTGACTTTTATACTGGTGGACTCCCGCCCCTATTAACCCACCGGTAATAATAGAATACCGGCGGGGTGTCAGTCCGCCGGTAATACCCCTAATCACCGACTGAGTATTACCGGCGGATTATTACTGGTGGACCCCCACTGGTAATATGTATTACCGGCGGAATGCCTTATTATTACCGAAGGAAACCTCCGCCTCTAATACTCCTTTCTGTTGTAGTGATATATTATGACAATTTATATATCTCACATAATTACATATTTACATACATTATGCGACTAAATATTATATATGACTAGTCATAATATATAATATATTATATTATTATATAATATACTATATCATATAAGTTATTATGCATTCCCATTAATTATATCATATATTAATAAATATCTTCATTAATAATAATATGTTAATAGTTCACATATGTAATTATATAGTAAACACTACAAGAAAGAAGACTTTTGCTGGCGCAATTCAGAATTGCGTCGGCAAAAAAAACATTTACCAGCGCATTTAGTGAAACGCGCCGGCAAAAACAAGGACTTTTGTCGGCGCAAAATTGCGCCGGCAAAGGTCTATCGATTTTTTTTTTAAAAAAATGATACACTTTTGCCAGCGCATTTCACCTAACGCGTCGAACGCGTCGGCAAAAGTCAAACGTGCATTTTAACAAAATCCACATTTTCAAGAAGGTTGGTGGAGGGACTTTTGCCGGCGCGTTTCGTTGCGCCGGCAAAAGTCTAATTTTGCGTCGGCAAAAGTTGGACTTATTAAAACGGTGTCGTTTTGATCTAGGGTTTTAATACTGACTTTTGCCGGTGCATTTTTAGACTTTTACTGACGCAACGAAACGCGCCGGAAAAAGTCATAGTGATATCATCAGCCACCCGAGCCCTTCTTCCCCAATTTTTTTTCTTCCTTTTATTTTTTCTCTCTTTCTTCTTCTCTTCTCTCTTTCTTCAATCCTCCACCACCCCCCCAGCCGCACCACCAACACCCCCACCAGTCGCACCCCGAGCCCACCCACCCCACCCGAGCCCACCCACCCCGACGGCCACCCCACCTCACCACACCCGAGCCCCACCCCGACGCCACCGTGAGCCACCATTGTCGCCCCCCTCCTCCTCCAAGTTGCCTACTGTAAGTTTTATAATATAGTTTTGTATTTTATTTATGTATTGAATTTAATTTTTTTTGTTTCTATGGAGTCCTTGAGCCACTGCCTGAGCGGAACCACTGCTGGAGCAGTCAGAGCGGAACCACTGCCGGAGCGGAGCCACTTCACCCACTGTAATATTTGTATTTTTGCTTGTTAATATTTATTATATTGTATTTTGTGATATATATATATATATATATATATTAGTTAAAGAATGAACTTAAAAAAATTTAAGATTAATAATGTATGTTTATATTTTTAAATTGTTTTATATTAAATGTGATATGTTTGTAAATATGTATTTAATAATTTTTTTTTTGTATTAATAAAAAAATTAGTTTTGGTATATGTTTTTTTTTTTGTGGTTAAATATTTGTATATATGTAAATTGATGTATTTGTTAATGTATATATATGTTTTGTATGATATGGGAATATTATGGTTATATATGTGTTTAATTTGTAGGTTTTAAAAATTTTGGGATAGTTTGAAATATAGTTGTTATGCTGCCCAAATTTTGTTAGAGTTAGTAAAATTAATAAAAGTTTAATAATTAATTAAATAAGAGTTTAAGTATAATTAAAAAATACATCAAAAAAAAATAATTTTTAACGATAATTTAAATAAAATAAAATTACCAATCATAATAATTAATAATTAATTTTAACATCAATATTAGATGTTTGTAATTGAAAAAAGTTAAAAATATAAATGATTTATTAAAATATAATTAAGTAAGATATAAATATAATAAAATTGTTATTAATTAAGTAAATAATCAAATACAAATTGAAGAATTTAATAAAAATTACAAAATGAAATTAATATATAATTAAATTAATTTTAAAATAAAAGTAATAAATAAGTAAATGATTTAAAAAATTGTAATAATTAATAATTAGCTACATTTTCTTTGGTAAATATAAATAATTATTTTTGCCAAAGATATGATATTATTATCACTTAGTGATAATTAGGGAGACAAACAGTCATGAAATATTTTGACTATCATTTCCCTCATTTTAAGACAATTATTAATATTTTCTGAATTATTTCGCTCAAAGATGGCGAGCGACAGAAGCTGGATGAGTGCGAGGAATCGTTGGTCTCTGGAGTACGGAAATGGTGTTAAGGAGTTCTTCGAGATCGCTAAAAATCAGGTGAACGATCAGGGTTTGGTTCGTTGTCCGTGCAAAGAATGTGGGAATGTTAAGTTCCAGCCTATAAATGCAATTTTGATGCATTTATTCAACAATGACATCATACAGTCCTACAAAGTGTTGCATTACCATGGAGAGGCTCTGCCGCCACCACCAGATGTGGTACGAGATCAGGATAGAGATGAGATAGCGGATATCCTAGAGGATGTCTACGTTGAAGATGACGTTCCCGCTGGAAACTATAATGATCCTCCCCAAGATGATCCTCAACATCGCGACAAGTATGACAATTTATTTAAGGAGATGTCAAGTGAACTGTACCCGGGTTGCCGAAAGTATTTCGCGTTGAACTTCTTGGTGAAGCTGATGCATCTGAAAGTTATTAACAAGTGCAACAATCATTACTTTGATGGTTTGCTGGAATTGTTAGTCAACGCTATGCCTGGTGGAACAATTTTACCTAAGTCTAACTATGAGGTGAAGGCAAAGTTACGGAGTATTGGGTTGGGATATGAGCCCATCGATGCTTGCAAGCATGACTGTGCACTATTTTGGAAGGAGACTGCGAATTTGGAATTCTGTTCGGTTTGTGGTGAGTGTCACTGGCAAGATAATCGTGGGAACGGGAGGAAAGTTGCTCATAAGGTCATGCAGTACTTTCCGTTGACGCCGAGATTGAAAAGGCTGTACAGTTCGAGATATACTGCAGAGGATATGAGATGGCACTATTCTATAAGGCCAAAGGAAGATGGTGTGATGAGGCACCCCGCTGACAGTAAGGCGTGGAAGCACCTTGATGAGTTGTACCCATCTTTCGCAGCCGAACCTCGAAATGTTAGGCTTGGGTTAGCTATAGATGGTTTCAATCCTTTTGGGAACATGAGCAACTCTTACATCATGTGGCCTGTGATACTTGTCCCATACAACTTGCTGCCGTGGAAGTGCATGAAACACAGTCATTAATGTTGTCTATTTTAATTCCAGGTCCTTCTTCACCTGGAAAAGATATCGATGTCTATATGAGACCTTTGCTTGATGAGTTGAAGGAGTTATGGGTGAATGGTGTCGAGACACGAGATGCATAGAATAGTACCCTCTTCAATATGCGTGCAGTAATCTTCACTACACCAAATACCCATTTTCATAACACATGAATATAAGACTTCTGAAAAAGTATTATGGTAGGTGGCAAAGTAAAAAAAGAAAAAAGCGGTAAAACTTTTGGGAGCCCGCTAAATTATAAGGCGGTATTTTTTTTCTTCCTTTTTTAATTACAGTAAAATAATTTTCTGGGAAGAATGATCCTGTGCTCATCTCTCTCAAAATGCGATCTCCCTTATCTGGCACCTAATTACCAGCATCGGTTCTCAAATACCAATCCCGTCGATAACTGGAACTCTAAGGTCTGGGACTGGGACACGGTTAGATTCCTTGCCAAGCCCCTTGACTCTGCAGCCTCTCCACCGTCAACGCTGCAGACTACGCCAAGACGGAAGAACTTCCTGCAACTCCTTTTAACTTGAAGAAGAAAACCCTCGAGATAATCGATGCCACTCTCCGCCTTAATCTGGGGGGCGGCTTCACTTGTGGGGATGACCCTGGATCCAGACCCAATAAGAGGGTTCACTCTGGCTCTCTCGGTAGCACCACCACCTATCCCATGTTGCCGACCAGATGTAGAGATTTTGCCAGCAGTGTAGCAGGTTTATGCAAATCTCAACTCTCAATTTTTTTTTCTTTTAATTTGTGCTGTAGATTTCTGTTGTTTAGAACGGCGAGGTTCATCATCTTCTTGCTTGCTCTTTGCAGGTTTCATCCCCTTTCCGAGTTTGACGAGGGCAAGTGGAGTTGTAGAAGGAGGCTTGCTGGGCATAATCGGCGTAGGAGGAAAACTCAACCAGACGATGTCAGCTCGAGACTTGTGCTCCCTGGAGATCGAGACAATCAAACTAATGGACACTTGGATATCTTTAACTTGTTGGCTGCTGTGGCTCGCGCACAAGGTAAACGATCATGCTCTAAGGGTTTTCCGTGTTTTGTGTTCTAAATTTTCATTAATATTGTGCTAAATTCGTATGTTGCGTTTTTTACATAGAGAAAAGCGGTGGCAAAACTATGAGTTGCTCTCTTTTATTGAACAAAGAACAGCTCCTTCAGATTCTTAGCAAGATAAATTCAATGCCTTTGGGAAGAATTCAGCTACCAAGGAATATTCAGTCATTCGCACGGTCCTATGGTCATTTGTCTAAACCCCGACAACCATTTTTCTGCCTTGGAATTCTTTCACTTTTGGGTAAGCAATCTCATTTGCTTTGGAGTCCATTACTGGTTTGTAATTGCCTGTTAGATTTTTCCAAATTAATGCTCTCTTGGTTTTGGTTTAGTTTTTGTAACCTGTTTCCGATTTTCTTTCTTGCTAGGTACTTGGGGCATTGAATTAGCTGCGCAGTTGTAGCTTCTGTACTATTGGGGGCTATTGTTTCTCATCATTTTTCAGTTTCAAACCCATTAGCTGCAAAAAGAGATGCCTTACAGAGCACTGCTATTTTGAGCTTTGGATGTATGTTATATATACATATCAACATATTGATAGATATAACAATAAAAATAAGCTACTAATATTACCAACTATTCTTGATGGTGATACTCTGAGCTTTTCAGGTGAAACCAACAGAAATTCTCTTGAAGCCATGGTGAGTCCTTTGTACATTTATACTCATAAATATTCCATTAATCTTCTTATTAATATAAACTAATATGTGTTAATAATTCTGCACTTTGCCAGGTGAAGAGCACAGGAAAAGAATCATTACAATGGGGTGAATGTTAGAGTAGCTTCTTTAGCTCAATGTTCTTAATTACTTGAAAACCATTTAAAACTCACTCTGTTTGTGTTCTTGCTTATACATATATAGATATATATATATATATGTATATGGCAGGACTGGCTGGTGGAGTGTATTCAGGTCTCACCTATGGACTGGCCGAAGCTTGAGGAGCTCATGATTGGCTGGTGGAATGGAGAGTATGTCTAATACTCCTAAGTACCTTCCAGATGTAAGGTCAGCCCATTTTGCTTCTGGAACTGGAAAAATTTGAAGCTTAATATTTAACTCTAGTCTAGTTACGAAATGGTTCAATGTGCTCAACTTGGTCATGTATGGCAATTAATTATTAACAACTCAAATGGACCGTACATGAGTCTTGGATCTATTGCAACTTCACTTGATTGAAAAGTGTGCTTATATGGTATTAGTGGTTTTTGATTCAACAAGAAAGACTTGCTTTAATAATTTTTTTATTGTACATTTATCTAAACCCTTTCATTTACCTTTATGACGAGATTTTTAAGTTTATTGTATGTGTTTGATAAGCTCTTTTGTATCAATTTATTGCAAGAAAGTCTCCATAAACCAGTCTGACTTGCATTCTGTTTTTAGAAAAGGATTAGGACATGAACAACTTATTGATGGCATGCTTAAAGATGGCCTGTGGGATGTCTATATTGATTTTGGAATGGGAGTTTGTGCAGAGATATGTGCTGAACGATATACTATCTCGAGAGAAGAGCATGTATTGTTCTACAAAGATCTGTTTGAATGTCAGGTCGAGAGTATAATGATCTCTAGTCTACTCAGTTCTGAAATCAAATGAACTCCTTCAAACTAATATGAATTCTCTTAACTGATTCATTTTTCTACATGTGTTAGTTTAGTAACCATTCCCAAAAACCATGCATCTAAATAGTTGGAAGAGAGATGTAAATTAGAAAACAATAAGAAACTATACATTTCCAATATTCAGTTTCATTCAATATGTTTCACCATAACACATTAGCTTATTTAATTATTTTCATGCTCACAGGACTTTTTAATTGCAGGATGGCTATGCTATACAAAGCTTTAAGCGAGGAATGGCTGCACAAAAGAGTCAATTTTTTTTCAGCACATAAATTTTGCATTTGGTATAATTTCTCTCATTAAAATGTTTTTGTTCTTTTCTGCGGAGTGAGTATATTAGATAAACCTTTTTATTAGTTTGTTTATATTTGGGGTTTGCTTGATTTCCATATTTAATGTTTTCAACATTTATTTGTTTTGACTTTATAAGATCTTTTTATCTCACACACATATACACTCATACATATAAATACATATTGTTAATATTTTCCTTCTGTTTTTCAGACATCGTGCATTAGTTTCTCTCTAATTATTTACTCATGTTAACACCTATTAGGAGTTGATGCCTGGAGGTGTAAATTCCCCTGTTCGTGCTTTTAAATCTGTCGGCGGACAACCTATTGTCATTGATTCTGTCAAGGGCTCTCACATGCGGGATATTGATGGCAATGAGTACATTGATTATGTTGGTTCATGGGGACCTGCAATTATTGGCCATGCAGATGATGAGGTTCTATTCTTTCTTTGGAATCCAATACATATCTTGACAATTCTTAATCCATTATCTAGGTTTTCAGTCCTGATTTGATTAGCTTTCACAATGATTTATTTTGCAGTAGTGTTTTTAATTCAGAACTAGCCAAACAAGCAAGTTGATGACCCTGTATAACCATATTTATTTTCTTTGCTTCTTAAAGCTTCTTCTTTTGTAATTACTTTATTTTCGTAGGCCAAAGAGTTCATTGGATTGGATTTATTTATGTGTCTTCTGTGCGCAAACTGTCGATATATGTTATGAGGATAAATTATGTGTTGTGTACTGTTTTGAGAGTTAGTTATATTTATTGGATTGAATCTATTGTTGTGTGTTGTTAGCATATGGGATATAGGATAGTAGTGGCTGTGGAATTATTTTGTAACTTTGAGAATTCTTTAGAATTCACTGGGAGGCTTAAGGGATCCTCAAAAAGTTAATCTTTGCTCAGTTTGATGTGAAACTTTTAGATAATCAAAGAAATCTTTTGTTAGAGCTTTTCAGTTTGTTTAATGGCAGAGGGCGAGGCAATGGCTTTTGAGTTGGGCATTTTCAGAGAATTGATCTCTTTTTGCTCCCAAATTCTCAATATTGCAATGGTTTTGAATCTCGATCATATGTCAAGTGGCACTTTTTGTTTTGATTTTATGTAAATGAATTGGTAGTTTATTTAATCTCTGCCATCATAATGATTTTATACCGTTAAAATAGTATACTATTTTCAATTCTAAGTTCTTACCAAAATCAACTTAAATTGAAAGAATGATCATTAATACTCCATGATAAAATTTATGTGTATATATCTTTACTTTTGCAGAACAATATATTCACAACTAGATTAGCTTCTATCAGGGAGAAAATTTAAGTTCACAAGTTTATGGATTCAATTCAAGAGATGGAAGTCACCCTTGGAAAAGCTATAAGATTGGGACGATATTCAATATGCAAAGCGGTGTTATATCCTCCTTGGAAGGCATTGGGGGCATAACTTCAGGCCGAGGGCAACCACGATTCATCAATAACTAACGTAAGTTTTGCTATCTTGGTTGACACCTTTTTCCAAAACATGCTTTTCACTTTCAATTTATGACAATTTTAATGTCTCTATGATGCAGGGAGGTTCTTCAGAAAGGCAGGAAGAAGATAGTTTTCTCAACATGAAACAAGCAATGTTCTGAGGGCTCTAAGGACAGGTGCATGAGAAAAAAAAAAGAAACAGTCTTATTATTCAGGGCATTGATTGATCTACCAAATCTAAGACTTTTTTTTATTGAAGTATGTGTTTGATCTTCTTATTTTGTTTAGTTTTATTCTCTCTATTTATGATTTGCTTATTTCCATGTTCCAGATTCACCATTCTTTCACCAACTAACCAATCCATACTTGTTCCAAGTCTGGCTTACCACAATCCCAGGTTTGTTTTACGTCTTCGAATATTATTCAATTTTTATAAAAATATTTACTTATAATAGTATGGTAGGACCTGTCGTAATTTGAGATTATTTTACATCTCTAAAGATGGTTTTTCTTCTTCTTTTCTTTTCAATTAAAGCTTTAGCTCAAGTGCACATTTTTCTTCTATATGAGGTATTATAATATGAACTCAGTCCAATTTTTTGCATATTATTTTCAATATATATAGTTTGTTATGGTTGATATTCTTATTCATTTCTCACTTTGTTTTAATAGGCTTTATGTACACTGAAAATCTGAGATTGGAATTGTTTAGAATTCTATATTTCTGAATGGAGCTCTTGATTCCCAATTATGATTTCAGATGATGATGATGATGATGCAACAGGATTAACACTATGCAAATTCAAGCCAAATTTCTCCACCCTGTTTTCCATTTCCTCAAAGATTTTCTTATTCTTCTCTAGTCAAATAACCCAACAGATAGCTGTTACTACAATCTACCAAAGAGTCTTCCATTTCCATTTTGCTTTGTGCTCTTCAATTTTTAATTTTTTTAAATATATTTGATGTTATTTGCCCCTGGGACTTTATTTGAGGTGTTTGGAAAAGTACATTTTGATTTGTGATGATTCGAAATTTTGTGGTCAACTTTTGAGATAAATTTTGTCATTTTTCTTATTTTTACATTTCAATATGTATTTGTTAAAATGACTCACAGACTGTGATCTAAGAAAATGTATAGTTTCAAATCTGAAATTATCATATGTTACGTGGCAGGAAAACCAACAATGTAAGATATTTTTATTTGCCTTTCAAGTGTTTGTTAACATGTTTATACGAGAATGTGGTTGTTTTTCCATTTCCCCTATGTTGTTGTATATTTATTACTTTTCAACTGTTGCATTATTAGGTCAAGAGTTGCATGGATAACAATAAAAGTTCATGTTTTTGGATTAGTATTAATTGATAATGCACTTGGATTCTCTCTGATTTTTTTTAAAGAAATCTTCAATGTCAGTGATATGTGCAATTAGAGTTGTTTTGTTTAAACATGAAATTAGACTTGTTTTACTGTTCTTGCAGGTCTTACTGTTAATTCTATCCAATAGGGTAGCTAGATGCCTAATTGCCGAACCAATAGAGAAGGCATTCAAAGTCATCTCAAATTCAGCAGGCAATGATGCTATTAACACAAAAGAACAAAGAACCAAACCAACCATCCTCCAATTTGGGGATATTAGTTTTCAGAGGGAGACAGTGAAAAGATCTCATTCTGCTAGTAATACTAACCTGTTGGATGGAGACCTTGGTAGCGCAGTTGTTTGCGAGGAGGTAGTAGTGCCGGCTGTCTGTGGCATTAGAGCAATTTTGGTGTCTCCTGTCAACAGAAGAAAATGAATAGCCACTCAGTTGCTGGATGAAGTGAGGTAATTCTCTTATGTTTAAGATATTCACTTTGGCAAGTGATGACCAATATATGATTTTTTGTAATTTTTATTTGTACGAGTGCCAAATCTTTGTTTGAGAGAGAGAGAGAGAGAGCGATAGAGAGAGAAACTTTACTTTTGATGTTCTTCAACTTGTGTCATTTTGATGTTCTGAAGTTTAGCACTTACATTATCTTGTGTATAGTTTTCCTTGTATTGAATTTCTTCTGCTAGAGCAACCTAATGAGCAGTAGTTTCTAAATGCTAATACAATACTTGTCTAAGAGTTTTTAGCTGTTGAAATGCAGCTATCACCCAATACCAGTTGTGTTCTCTGAGGCAAAGGGATCATGTATATGGGATCCTGAAGGCAAATGGTATCTAGACTTTCTCTTTGCTTATTCTGCAGTTAATCAGGTAGAAAATGTTGGGAAATTGTGTTTTCATATATATATTTGTTACTTGATGACTGAATTTGTTTTCATCTGAGCCACTGCTGCAGCTTTTTATCTATTCATATTTCAATGTTCTTTTTTTTCTTTTCAATGATTTTCCATTTTCCAACTTGCTTATTACTGTGACGATTGCTCTTTTTTCTCTATCTCAAGGAAATGCAAATTCATAGAAGATGTAAGGCAGGAAATTTACTGATATTCAATTCAATCGAATTTATATGAATAACCAGTGCCCGTTTGTGTTTTTCATATGAGCTTTTATGGGTTTTGATTTCATAACTTCTTGCTGTAGGGACATTGTCATCCAAAAATTATGAAAGCATTACAAGAACAGGCAGAAAGGCTCACCTTTAGCTCTCGAGCATTCCATAATGATAAATTTCCAATATTTGCAGAGCGTCTAGCAGAAATGTTCGGATATGACATGGTGCTGCCTATGAACACTGGTGCTGAAGGTGTAGAAACAACTCTGAAGTTGGCTAGGAAATGGGGTTATGAGAAGAAGAAAATTCCAAAAGATAAGGTAAAGTTCAGGGAGATTATATTTAACACATACAAGGTCATCTCTCTATGTCTTAGTTATTTTAATTGTTGCTTAAACTGAAGAGATTTACAAATTGAGGCACTAAGTTCAGCTCAAAATATTTACTGGCCTTTGTAAGCAATGATTGGGTTAAGTTATTATTTCAATGCCCTTAATAATGTATTTTTCAAGGATAAGAAGAATGCTTTGTAACTGCTGCTCATCTTAGCTGTTGTGTGGAGCATAGTTTTCACTTTGCATTGTTCTTTTCTTAAACCCATTTAGTTATGGATTTTTCTGTTGTCTGCTCATTACAAACAATCGGCATTCAAACTTGAATATGCTAATTGAAGAATATTGAAGAAAAACTATCCGTTGCTGATCTGAAGAACCTTCTAGTTTTTGTTTAGATATTATCTTACAGATCCTTATCATGTTAGCATTTAGATATTATGTTCTCCTACTATCTGCATTTATGTAACTGATAAGAATTTTATATGGTTATGCCTAAAACTATCCTTCTAGTTTGCTTACGCAACATTCTGGGGACAAACTCAAATTTTATTTTTGTTTCATGTTTCATACATCTTTATTTGCTTTGATTTGATTCTTAGACAATCATAAATTGAATAAATGTAGCATTGAAGCAGCTTGTGCCGCACACCCTACTGTTGATGTCTTTATCAACTTTGCTTCATTTAGAAGGTGGGTACTTGTTATGCTCATTAACAATTGGTATTTTGAACTCCTACACAAGTACTTTTTAATGAACATGCATTATTTATTTCTCCTTTTCAGTGCTGCCGCCTCTTCAATGTCTGCACTAAAGCAGCCAACCATTCGAGTTCAGGCTATCATTGCTAAAGGTGTACCCGAGTCAGATGCTAAGTAATTGATTGTGGCTATCATTGCATTATTTTCTTATGATCGAGTTGTGGCTATCATTGCATTATTTGCTTCTGAAAATTTGAGAAACTTCATGTTGCAGAAACTATTAGTACTAAAGAATTATGTCAACATGTAATAAGAAGAATCACTATAACATATCTGTTGTGTATGTCTCACAATGTGGTTATCTAGGCTATCAAAAAGTGGTTAAAACAGCTAGTGACCATAACTGTTTTAACAAGATTCCTCAAGTTCACTTACTTTGGTTCAGCTGCAGAGTTAGTTAAGTTGATTTTTTAGTTTTATTTTCGGGTTGGTTCTTTTCTATTTTGGTGCACGTATATAAGTGAACCTTGCATCATTATTTATGTACACAGATTTAGAGAGCACTAAGAGAAAAAGAAGAGAGAAAGAGAGAGTTCAGTGAGTTGTAGAGGTTGGAGTTAAAGAGAGAGCATTATTTATGTACACTGTTGTTGATGACAGTGTTGAATGTTTTAAACTAATTTGTGGATTGTTAATACAATGTTGAATGCTTTTACTTTTTGTTATTTGAAAATCAAGTTCATTTGATGATGCTAGTATATATTAGAAAGCTAATTTTAATTAAATAAATAAAAAATAAAAATACAATAGAATAAATTAGTGTTATATAAATGAATATATAATGAGAATTTAAACGAATCTAAATATTAAAATAATACGAAAATTTTGTTATAATATCTATTACAATAACACTTTTTATGCAAAGAATTGTGTTATGCAAACTTCATTATATAACACAAATAATGTGTTATACTAAAGTGTAGTATAACAGAAAAAAAATGTATTATACTAAAGTATAGTATAACACAAAAAAAAGTGTTATATTAAAGTGTAGTTTAACACAAAAAAAATGTTATACTAAAGTGTAGTATAACACAAAAAAAGTGTTATACTAAAGTGTAGTATAACACAAATTTATAAGTATTGAAATGTGTATATAATCGACTATAAATAACATAATTAAACACTTATCTATATATTAAAATAACACAGAAAATGTGTTATCGTTGACAGTATAATAACACATCTGTATAACAATGATAAAGTGTTATGTAAAGTACCCTGACCTACGATAACATAGTTGGTCTTAACACATTGGAAAATGTTATGGTATGTTTTGATAACACATTTTCGGTGTTATTAAAAGAATTTTTTCTTGTAGTGCTTGTGGACCATTAACGACTACCCAGCTTATGCCACTACAAGAAAAAATGCTTTTAATAACACCGAAAATGTGTTATCAAAACATACAATAACACTTTTCGATGTGTTAAGACCGACTATGTTATCGTAGGTCAGAGTACTTTACATAACACTTTATCATTGTTATACAGATGTGTTATTATACTGTTAACGATAATACAAGTTATGTGTTATTTTAATAAATAGATAAGTGTTTAATTATGTTATTTATAGTCGATTATATAACACATTTCAATACTTATAAATTTGTGTTATACTACACTTTTGTATAACACATTTTTTGTGTTATACTATACTTTAGTATAACAGATTTTTTGTGTTATACTACACTTCAGTATAACACATGTGTTATAGTCTACTAGTCTAGGCTTAAGAAATCATATTACAACATAATTTATGCCAAATTCAGATTCCTTTATCACTAAATACAAAACAAGAAATGTATACAATAATTAGTGAAATACATTCTTCCATTCTAAAGGCTTCAACTACAAATGTTGTCAAGAATTGCTCCAAAGAAATCATCTCAATATACCTGCACATTGTAAAAAAAATGTCCTTTTATTATTAAGAACATAAGACTTAAGCTAGTTTCCACCTGTAAGCATATAAAGTTTAAATTAAATTTGTAAAAACTCCAAAACTTGACGAAACAGCAGGGTATAGCAAGATGTACTACCATGCAAAACAACGACTGAAGCAACAAAACATGCAACTTAAAACAAGGTTTGTGAAATGTATCAAGATAACAAGTATATCATTCTCAATGATCAAAAAGTATGTGAGGAAGAATTGATTCCAGAACTCTAAATTCTGTCAATATATCCCCAAAAAAATTAAAGAATAAAAATAGAATCACACTTTGACTTCTTATACAACAAAATCATAAAGAAAAACAATAAAATAAAAATGCACCTGGAAACTTCTTTAGCATCTTTAAGATAAGGTTTAGCCCAATTTCTGCAATAAAACTAAAAATAAAGTTAGAAAAAAGAACTCTTTCTAATAAAAAGAAAGAAGAATGTCACTTGTGCAGCTAAGAAGATCCCAGAACTAAAATCAAAGATATCAAAAAGCAGAGTTAAAAGTGCACCTTGCTACACAATATTCATATATGAATGGTCAAGAAACATAGATACATAATAAATTAATCTGCCAACAAAGACTCAAATATACAACACAATATCATAATTATTAACAAAAATGAATACAAATTATAAATCTAACATAGATAATCTAGAACAAGAAATAGATAAATTAATTGGACATGCTTACATATTGACACCAATCATCTTTACTCATCTAAAGCATCTACAAACAAGTCCAATAATAAAAAGAATATGCATCTATCTAGTTTATTATTTGCTAGCCCTTAAAAAGATTACTAAAACAAAATAATAAAATATCACTATATCTAATATGTACCTTCCCCTTGAAATGTGAAATAAATGTCAAGACTAGGTGAAAATAATTGTGGAATGAACAGAAAATAAATTTAAGGACTAATCTACTCACTTCACCATTAGCAAGGGCAATTGCCATCACACCTGCAACTTCCACTCCATGACAATTGCATATATATATATATATATATCCTTGTTAAATTTCACTTAATATTATGTAACTTACAATGAACAGAAATGCTAAGAATTAATTATCTTTGATTTTATGTCGAAAGTTGATAATTAGATAGGACAATTTCCACTAAAGAAAGATATTTATGGCAATCTAAAATGAAAGATTTATTAGTAAATTATCTAATAAATAGTCATGTATTATGGAGTTATTATGTAGTTGCACATGACAGCTTACCTCAAACCAGTAGTTGAAAGAAAATCTGCTCAATAGTACTATCTCATGCAAGTGGCTCTTATGACTCAATTCATAAAAGCTCAAACCATCCAAACACGACTTTAATTCATTTTATAAGTAAAAATCAAATATTGAAAATCAAATGGATTTGTTGTAGAAAAAATTGGGTAAAGGCCAATTTGATATATTATTATTTAGATAATTACTACGTCTTGTATAAGATAAACTAAAGTTGCTTCTAAGCTTGTCAATTAAGCTGGATTTTCCTCAAGCAAATAATTTCAAGACCACCAAAAAACAAACTTTATAGTTTATACAAGTATGTAACATATTAAAGTCATTCATCTGTCTCTACCCTAACATTTACCCAAGCTCAGACTAAGAAATTAAGGATGGAAAGGCATTAGGCCAACCGAATTAACATCAGTAATAATAATAAGAACTACCACTACTACTTACTACAACTAATTTATACCATACCTCGCTGGGTTCGCCCCACAGTCTACGAAGACATAAATCTGATTCTGACACAATAATCCCTGGAGGAAGTAATTTAGCACCATGAGGATTCGTTGAAACATATATCTGGGAGCAAACAAACAAAATCACATACTCAGAAGGCATAGAGCAAACAGCATGATCCACTGGTCATCTTACTGCTAGCAACTTATAATCATTTTTAAAAAATAATAATTATGGTAGGTCCCACTATTAGTTCTATTTCTCTTCATTATCACTATTTATGCTACCACTTGTGAAAAATCATGCTAGTGTTACACATAACCCTTTTTCCAGACTGTAACAAACTCCCACAACTTAATTTTGAGTGGATATGCAGTTACAGAAACACTACCATTTAAGAAAACCCATAAATTGTAAAAATATATAAAACAAACTAATTCCATCAGTGCAGAAAACTATGTTTTCTCAAGAAGTAAAAAACACAATTCGAACTGGACAATCATTGAGTTTGAATTCACTTCTTCAAATATATATTTAGCATTGAATTCAAATATAGTACATGAAATATCACTGCTTTAAGCATCAATAATGATTATATACACACACACATACATAAAGAAAATGACAACATCAAAATATTTTCTTTATCCCTTCTCCAAGTTTATTTTTGGTCCTCTCTATTCATGATCAACCCTTGAGTCTTGAATATGAGTTTTCCCACCCATTCTACTAGCTAAGCTGACATTAGGCCCAAAAGTCACTGTACATAAGAACTTGCTTCTTCAAAAAATTCATGTTGACACGAAGACTTTACTGTGACAGACTTTTCAGGTCATCTAACTGGAATTCTGTCCAGTAATCATTTTCGACCAAACAACCAATTAGTTACAACTCCCAACACATTATAAATAAGGAATGAGAATTTTATTAAAATAAGACTACATTTATAAAAGGCTAAGGTATTCCAGAAAAGAGACAAAAAAACTAAAAAAAAAAATTAAAATGTGTTTGATAATTCGGTCATCATTCTCAACGCATTCAAGCATCAAACAAAAACTCTGGAAATTGTCATGTTTTAAGTTCATATATGGGAATATGACATTATAAAAAAGGAAACCTCATCAAAATTCTGCCAGGAAGAGATGCTTTCATAATACTATGTGGTAATTCATTTCAAGAGGGAAACTATAATATTTTATGAACATAAGAAAGGTCCAGCCTAATTCATTGCAAGTATAAAACAATAGCAAACAGGGGATATGATACAGCAAAAAAATACAAAATAACAAAGAAACCCAACAATAGCAACAAACATGATTTCTAATGGAAATTCTCAATCCCCGGTCATTACAATGCAAGTTGGATTGATGATAAATTTATACATAGCTATTAGATATGAAGAGCATGAAGAAACAAACTATCACAAATATCAATCAAATCAACTATTACTGGTAAAAGATGTTGTGGGTAGTGGTACTAGTCCAGCAGTCCTTATGGTTTCAAATTTTTTGCAATAAATAAGAAGAAACATCGCTAAAGCTTTTTATATTCTAGAGAAAGCACAAAAATTACCCTCAAATTTTATTCTAGAGAAACTATATAATGAGAAGTAAAATCACGCAATACAACACTCAAATTTTATTAATCAAAATTATCCATCATAACATAACATACTCACAGCAAAAGAAAGGCCTTGCTTGAAGCACCATAAGGTGGGACCAAGCAAGACACCAAATATCAAAGGTGGGTCATGATTTTTCTTCTCAAGAAATGAAAAGTTGCATTTCTACATGCAGCTTTTCTTCCATGGAATTCAAACAAAGAAGTTGGACTAGAAAGTCCCCAAAGTGATTGACCTAACTGAATCTCAAGTCTTCTTCAAGCAGCTGTATGGGAAAATGAGTCTAGTCTACCCTTACCTAGTTTTCCAACAGGAAAAGAAACTCTATACCTAATAAACTTACAATAGAAACTTGAACAAAACTAAAAGAACAGCTCCCAACATCAAAGAAACAGAGCCAAATGACTCTGTTTATTTAGTTAGCAAACTATGGAATTGATTTTTATTTTGTTTTTCTTTCTCATATCCGAAAAATAAAGTTACAATTATGCCTAGCATCTCTGATTTAACAAATAAGTAAAGCAAGAAAGAAGGAAATAAAAAAGAAAAGAATAGTAGAAAAACCACAAGGGTAAAAAAAAATTGCCCAACATACACTACATCCAACCAATAAGAGAAAAAGAAAAATCTAAAACGCAACTATAATGGAGGCTATGTAATTGCAAGAATAAAGAACTATACAAAAGGAGCACCCAGCAGCATAAATAGAAAGTAATTAGACAAAAGGGTTGCAGATGGAGAACATGTGATAAAATAAATAAACAATAATAAAAGAATATAGAAAAACATAATTATAAATCCAATACCATAAGTGTTTCTATTAACCAGTACATGCAGGGATATGTTAAGGCAAGACACATTTTTCACAGTGAAAGAATAGTTTATATGGAATAAATTTCAGCAAAGTAAAGGAGATTATTAAACAATGTGAAAATGCACAACAAGGCTATATGGCTACAGTCAATCTACTGACAACCTAACAGTCCAACTAAAGGATACACCTGTTGCTCTTCTCCAGTGCATTGCATGAAACCCACATTAAAAGCACAAGAGAAGGTCTATGAAATATACTGCAAAATCCATTGACAACAACACCAACAACCACAGTATAGGCACATACTATGTCATGCTCTAAAGATTAGTTTATAATATGCAACTGTAAAGAAAACTAACCTTTACAAATATGGTACTAACCTTTACAGATATTATATTCTTCATCACAGATTCACAATCAATCAAAAGAGTGAGCGAGAGGCCAGCAACTTGGCCATAAAAGGGTAAGTTGATAGCAATGCTATTATAACAACCTTCACAAGAAACCAAGAAAAATTTCAAGTCGAAAGGTTTTCAACAATACTTAAGACATTTAAATAAATTCCATAGCAAAAGTGTGTTGAACATGTTTAAGAGATTAAAAAAAATGCTAGACATACAACTCTAATTCGAGTCATCTGTAAAAACCCACACTTTCTCTCTAATGGTGGGTACACAAATAACTGAAAGATAAGCACACCAATGCCTAGAACATCATGAAAGAAAGTCAGATAAGCATACCAATACCAATTACGTAAGTGACGAGTGTATGTATGTTTTCTAGTCACGAGTACATGAAATTGAAAGAACATCACCAACATCAGAGCTTGAGTAGCCTAATCCCCCAAACTTCTTTGGACTAACAGCCCATAATGGAAAAATCTAGAACCAATATAAAAAAAAAATTCATTGAAATCGAATTTTTTTTTTGAGATGATTAAAAATAAATGTTCAATGAAGTTAGTGGAAGAAGTTTTGCCTACCTCTGCATAAGCCATGTCATGAAGTTGGAAAACACAAAATACAATAATAGATGACATTAGGGGCCAGTTCCTATAAAGAATTTGTTGAGGAGTTTGACAGTCTTCTTCACATTTTTGCGAATTTGAACTTAGATCAAATCCATTCGTGTTCACCTCTAATCGATCACAAAGTTTCTCATTCTCTTCTTCATAAACTTTATTATGAAAGTGAAGTGTTTCCTGAGACCACATGCAAGTAGTTAGGTATGTTGATCAATAAAGATTAAACATATTAAACGTGAAAGATATCATACTAAACATAGTATTGAATGTCAAATTAATTTCTTTTATTATTTCTACTTTTGAGTATGTGGTGGACCAACTTTTACTCAATATGCATTTCTTTAGATGGAGCCTGAAACAACTATCACTGTAGAAAAAAAAAGTCCTTTTGTACAAGTCAGATTAAAGCCTGAGAAACTCCATCGACAAGTATTAGTGTGATTCTCCAACATTCTAACACCTATGAAAATTATTACCATCAAGCTTTTACTCATTACTACACTTTTTTACCCTTTCGACATTCCTTTACGAGGATTTCTTGTTCTCTATTGTACTTATTCTACAGAAAAGTTATCATTTTGTCACAACTTGTTAATCACAACAAAAAGTTGTTTGTAACTAAAAAAATAACTTTAGTCATAAATTGTCACTAATATAGGTTTAATCACAATTTATTATTTATAATAATAAACTTTGTTGTGACTACTAAAGATACATTTAGTCACAACAAATTGTAACTTTTGCAACTAATACTTTTAGCACAGAATTTTTTATGAAAACAAATATATATTGGCACGTTTTTAGTCACATTTTTTTCATTGTTAGTTACAAATTTTGTTATGACTAAAACTAAGATTTTTTTATAGTGTTAATTTTTAACTATACAGATCAAACAATATCACTCTTATAGTTGGAGCTAAAAGATCCCAATATGACATTGAGTACCTAATCTTTAGACCCTTCATTGCAAGTACAATTATGAGCTGAGTCTTTTACCAAAATAATCCAAACAAACATATTCTTCCCTTTTCTGTTTACAGTATTATGCTACCGAATCTTTCTATGAAATTATCACAAATATAAGCAAGCAATATTTCATAACCACAAATGTGTAAGTAGAAAATCATGCTAAATGATCTAAAGTTATGGTTCTTCTAATCTTTGAATTTTCTTTGTGATTCTTTAACTGTGACATCAGTATAATAATTCAGCTTATGAGATGATCTTGAGTCGATCATTACAGGAAAGACTAGACATGGAAGTTGAATATCAGATGAACATAGTCTTCAATCAAGAATAAGATTGAAAAAATAAACTGAGTCTTATGTTCATATTGCCCCTTAAATTTCATATCGATGTTTCGAACACTATCATGTTGCAGTAGTTTTAGAGATTTTAAAGTGTTATAATGACAAAAAATAGTAAAATAGACACACGAACATACCGGAAGACAAAAGCACAGAATAGTTATCACTAGTGCGATCATTCATATGAACAAGCAAGGTAAGAAGTAGGGGAACCTATCAAATCATTTTTTTTAAGTTTAAAGTTAAACACTTGAACAATTTTTGAGAAGGCCAATGAGACATTAACCAATAAATAAATATCTGAAATAGATAAATTGATCATTCTTACCTCCCAAACAGTGATTCTTGAGAAAAATATGTGGTAACTTCTCAACAGGCTGTTGTACAAATTTATAAAAAGAAAATAATACATGATGTGTAAATGTGACAAAATTACCATATTCATTTCATACACCAAGAAACACTACTTGTGCAAGGAAACTTCTAAGAGCCAGACCAATGACTAATGCTATTCCCAGAACAATAGAAGAAAAGCTTCAGACAAGGCATAGTATGGAACTAAAGAAGTTCTACATGTTAGCATTCAGAGTGAAGAAAAGAAAAAATCAAAGAGGGTATAAGTTAAAAGGATTGACTCACTCAAACCATTACTATCAGGAACTTAATAAATGCTTTCTCTCGTCAAACAACAATACGAAGTGAGATGAGATTAAAAAAAAGTTTAATCTTTATGCAATGAAAAATAGAAGAATTTCATAGCCATTAGCAAGATACGAGAATCACAAAAGTAGCGCTAACAGACCTCAAGCCCCTCATCCTGCTCCCAAGCAATGCTAGGTCCACTATACATATTCTTGATAAGCAAAGTGTAAGATTTATCAGGGTAGAAATGGACTCTACTACAACGCTGACCAAACCGACAAGCTCCAGTTTTTAAGTGGAAAGGACAATGGGCTCTATCCTGTCATACATACAAAAAAAAAAATACTTAGAGACCATGTTCCTCTTAATCATACCAGCAAACACAAAATGAGTTGAACATATAGATAAACTCAAAAAATATAAGACAGACTAATAACAGATCCCACTCTCGAATTAATGTAATTGGAAGAGACTAAACCCTTTTTCATGGATCCTAATGGACGAGAACTTGATAACAAATAGTGTTGGAGAGACATGATACACAGTATAGGAGAAATACCAGTTCAGTTCCGAAATTTGGTACTTGTTCGGAAACACTCTCAATCAATTGTTGTCCTGACATCAATGAGTTTCTATACTTAGCAAAAGTTTCAGATTCTGGTGCAAGAGGATTAGACGTGGGCCTATCAACATCCTGCAAAACGAAAATAGTAAGATTGAGTGTTTAAATCTTGGCCGAACCACATGAGAAAGCACTTCAAAGGGCGATATATACACAAATGAAACCCAAACTTGATATTCATATCCAGACCTCTTTTCTACTTAAGTCATCTAGCTGACTATTTTTCTTTGAGACCCTGATCCTTTTCTTCTTGAAAATGATCTCATTTCCTTGTCAGATAATTTCAGCAGACCTTTCTTTGTATTCCCCTTCATCACTCTCACGCCACCGAAGAAGCTAAGAAGGGCTCCGTGAAGGTGGTGACCGAAGACTGTAATTAGTGAGAGACGAGAAGCGAGCGAGTTGAACCGGTGAAAGAGAATGACAGAGAGAGAGAGTCAAACCGGTTGGTCGAGGCTTCTAGACTAGCTAAGCGATGATGATGGAAGAAGAGAGTCGTCAGATCTTCCCCAATTTTTGACGACTTGAACCATTTGGTGGCGAATGCCAGAACAATCTAGGACCTAGAGTCGTCGGGTCTTCCCCAATTTCTTTTTTAATATACAGGCTAATGAGCATTTCATTTTTAAGAAGATTCAAGAGATGACCTAGTTGAGTTAATGGGAAGAGGTGAGAGAGATGGAAAGGGTTGACCTTGTAAAGTTAGAAATAAAAAATGAAAGGAAAAACAGTGTCTTTCCCATAAATAAATTAGTGCGCTTTTTTAGTGTGTGCTTGCTGCCCATATTTTTGCCACAATTATAATACTGTTTCATTAGTGTTATATTCATCTATTATAAAAAGGGGTTATTGGTGTAGTGTGCTATGATGTCTAGGTGGAGCACAAAAGGGTGCAAGGCGTGCCCCACATGCAATGAAGAAACTCCCTCTGTAGGGATTAGAAGTAAAATTGCATTGGCTATAGAAGGTTTCTTGATATGGATCATGAATGGAGGAGTAAACAAGCACTATTCAATCACAGAAGCTTACTTGGTCAATGAGGCCTTAACCTTTTGCTCAATGTACCTCCGAGGGGTTAAGACTCGATTCAATTGAATTGAGAGGAATGACGATCATGTTGAATCCCAACCAAATCAGGAATATTCTATTTATAAGGCTGTTGGTCGTCCATTTGGTAAGAAATCAAGTATGCTCATCAATCCGCAATGCTCATCAATCCGCAATTAAAGCAAAAGGCTGAGTGGTATATTTGGGGATAGTCTATGTATTCATATACTGGAACTCATTTTTTCAAGATATTTCATCAAATATCTTGAAAAAATGAGTATTATAACATGTCTGCTTACAATCTCCAAGGGATCCACTAAGTCGGAATAGGGTAGGTTGGGAAAGACAATAAGTAATAAAATATTAATTTTATAACAAAAAACAATAGACATGCACCTAGTGGATGCCTTGGGGATAGCCAATGTATTCATGTACTGCTCCTCATTTTTTCAAGATGTTTGAGAAACATTTTGAAAAAATGTGGAGAACTATATGACTGCTTACTATCTCCAAGGGACCCACTAGGTCGGAATAGGGTAGGTTTGGAAATACCATAAGTAATAAAATGTTAATTATATATATATATATAAAGTAATAGACATGCACCTAGTAGATTCCTTGGGGATAGCCAATGTATTCATGTACTATTCCTCATTTTTTCAAGACATTTGAGAAATATCTTGAAAAAATGTGGAAAAGTACATGGTTGCTTACTATCTCCAAGGGATCCACTAGGTTGGAATAGGGTAGGTTGGGAAAGACCATAAGTAATAAAATGTTAATTTTATAACAAAAAACAACAGACACATACATAATTTGAATTAGTAAATCAATGAATATTTTAATGTAGAATGACCGAACCAAGTAATGATACAGGTGGTGGCTCCAAGAGGGGCAGGGGAGCTTATTACGGTGCCAATATCGAGAAGGAGCTGGCCACCAAACAATTTAGCCATTTAAAAGTAGAGTTTGATGCACAAACTGGAAAAGCTATTCAAACGTACGGCAAGTGGTTCAACAATTCCATGGCTCATTATTTGCGTAATACCGTACCCCCAACTACACTAGCTTGGAAACAAGTAAAACCAGCTGATATCCAAGTTATTCGGCAGAGGCTATCTGTAAGCATTTTTTAAATCTTTAATAACTCCCTATTAAAGATTTTGTCTATCTTCATAATATTTTAACACATTCCAAATTTAATTGTGATTTTAGGACAAATTCATTTATCCACAAGACAATCCAGTAATCAACGATGCCATGGTAAGACAGATGCAAAAGCATCTGTCTGATTGGCGCCACACGATGAAGAAACATTGGGTAGAGGTTGGAGGAGAGGTGGACAATGAGAGAGCGAAGTCAAAACCTTTTGGGTCGATTACTTCTTCTGATTGGGCTATTCTATGCAATTTTTGGGCTTCTGATTCTCAGCAGGTATGCTGTAGATTTTACATTAATGTTTAATTATAAAATTACAATCTAGATTAATGAGTACTATTTTCTGTTTGAAGTGTATATCGAAGAGAAATAAAGAAGCTCGAGCAAAAATGACCATACCAGGAGGACACGGTTCCAAATCAATCGTTGCCCATGTTTATGATCACGTAAATTATAAATGTAACAATGTTTAAATAATTTTCTTTTTTAGATGGACCGTCTACTGGCGAGCTTCCGAGCATGATCGACACATTCGAGCACCTCCACAAGAAGAATGATAAGTGGATTAGTGATGTAGCGATGACAAAACATGTAAGTTGCATAACCTTAACTAATTTATGATCATTTAACTTTAAAAAAGTTTAGTAAATAATTAATAAATATTAATTATTAATTGATTGGTGTCAATTAGTAATTATTTACTAATTATTAATTAAATTTTTAACAATTAAATCTTTATAATCTATGTGCCAATATTTTTATGATTAATGATTGTGGACTAAGATAAAAATAGAATGTAACTAATGCTGTCCCCGTATAAGGGAGCTTGTGGGCGAAGTTAGTTTGTTCATGAAAATCCATATCTAAATCACAAACATGCAAATATAGTTGATGTATATGTTTAGAGACGTAAATTCCCCATTAATGGAATTAACTGCTCTTACTGTATTTATCAACAATATCTTCATGTTTTTTTATTTAGATATGAATTTTCATGACCAAATTAACTTTAGCTCACTTGCTCCCTTATACATGAACAAAATTAATTACATTATTTTTCAATCACTGGTCTGCAGTCATTAATCATAGGATGTTGGCAGATAGATAATAAAGTTATATTTTATATGTTGTTATATTAAAAATTTATAAGTTAGGTTTTCAAATAATGTTATATTGGAATTCGAGATACGTGCTTTTTATTGTGCAGACTGAGATGACTGAGCGTCGAGCATCGCAGAGTACGACCCTTGTTTCATCTGCTGCTTCTTGTGTCGGCGATAATGTCGATGGTCAGTTCCCGCCTGATATGGATATTGTCACGGATGTCCTTGGACCCCGCTCGCGTTATAAGAAAGGGTTTGGGGGGCTAGGTTGAAGGCAATTAGCGCAAAGAGGGCAGGATCTTCGTCAACTTCTCAAATGTCCGGGCAATTGCCACCTGAAGTGGACACCATTTTGCAACAAACTCAACACATTATGTTGGAAAATCAGAACCTAAAGAAGTATACGACTAAACTTGAGAGTCGTCAACGGCGTCAAGATGTCCTGCTCAGTGCTTGTTGAAGCAGGTTGGTGTATTGGCTCCTGGTTTTACTGTCGACTTACCACAACAGGATCCGGACAAGGACGATGATGCTCACGGGGGCGGGGATGATGAGGAGGGCAGTACACTTTTGTGGAACTTTTTATTTATTTATTTAAAGTTTAATTTATTAGAGATTTAATTTAATAAACTACTTTTATATTTTCATGTTTGGTAGAGACAATAAATATTAATAGTTGTAATTTTTTTATTTTTTTATAAAATTTTAATTTTAATTTTAATTGTATTTCTAATTAAGTAATATTACTAAAAAATTAGATAATTATTAATATATTAAAATCAAAATTTATTAATTAATATTAATATATTGAAAATAAAATTAATAATATTATCAAAAAAATTATTTAAAAAATACTTTTATCGGCGCAATATTACGTCGGCAAAAGTCTCAACCTTTACCTGCACAAAAATGCGTCACTACATATATCCACCTTTTTCGGCGCAAAAACGCGCCACTAAAAGACGCATCTTTTGCTAGCGCAATTTTACGCTCCTAAAAGAATCATCTTTTGTCGGCGCATTTTTGCGCCACTAAAAGTGTTTTCCACAATAACGCAACAAATTTTTTTCTCGGCGCATCCTTATTTTTCCCGATGCATTTTTTCGTCACCAAAAGATACAATTGCCGGCGCATTACGTTTTGTGTCGGCAAAAGTATCATTATCGACGGGGTACGTCGTAGCTTTTTGCCGACGCAAAATTGCGTCGGTAAAATCCAGGGGGCTTTTGCCGGCGCAGCGCCGGCAAAAATCTGGTTTTTTGTAGTGAAATTACATAGTTATATTACGGTGATATCACTTGTATTACCATATAGACGAATGGTTTAACTCCCATAGAGCTAGGCTCCACATATGATATAAAATGGTTAAATGTGTTGAGATCATTTTAGATAACTAATATTATCATCACTATTTTATAAACTTAATGTGGAGCAAATTATGATTATACATTATACTCTTAATATACTTGTTAGGTTATTAATACAAGTGAATATGATTATAATAAGGTTAAATATTAAATAATTTAACCTTGTAAATTATAACGTCAATAAACCACATATACTGATAATATTAATATATTATATAAATTATAATATATACAACTTAGTGAATATTTAATATCACTTAATTGGTGTAACACGGTCTTTAATAAGTAATAGTGTATTATTACATATGACACCCTAGTAAACTGATAATATTTATTATTAGTATCAACTATATCGATTATGTTACCAATAACACTTGGTAATTTCATGTATGGGCAATTACTTGATATTGTGTAATATATATATATATATATATAATTAAGTATGTAAACTGTTTGTGGTTAATGTGAATATTCAGTAAACCATGATAGACTACTTATAGTTATATATGTATCCAATAATATGACTGTAATAATGTTCACTAAGTTTTATTAATATATATAGTTAGACTTAAGCCCTACATATGTGTATATGGATTAATGGACAATAATTATAACACGTATATCTATTACATATGTGGTTGTGAATGTAAACAGTAATAGTGTACTAGGAATTCATATTATATTATTAGTCTCATAACACTACTACAAAATTGGGCTTTCCCGACACCCAACAACGACAGTCAACTCTGTTGACTGTCGTAATTACTTAGCGAGACTCTACGCCGACAGTTAAAAACTGTAGGCATACAGATCAACACCGACAGCTAATAACTGTCACCGTTGCTTTTGAGTGTCGCTATTGACCCCAACACCGACAGTTAATTCGAGACCAATGCCGACAGTTCAAATGTGTCACTATTGACTCCAATGCCGACAGTTAATTCGAGACCAATGCCGACAGTTAAAATGTGTCGCTATTGACTCCAACGCCGACAATTAATAAAAGTTCAATGCCGACAGTCATAAAATGTCGCCAAAATTCAAATAAAAAATTATAATTAATGAATAATATAATTTCAAAAATAACTAAATTATGTAAATATGTATTTATTAAAAACTTTTAAAACTAGATTTTTTTGTTTCTAAATTTTTCATATTATTAACTTTTGTATTTATAATAATTATTATATCAAATTTTAAATTAATTATGATATTAAGAGTAACATAGGTCGGTAGTATGTGAACCGACTTATCATGTCACATTATTATTTATTTTACATTATTTTAATTTTAAAATATATTAATTTATTTAAACTATAAATATATATGTAAGATATTAATTAATTTATAAAAATATATATACTTATTAATATTACATATATTGTAATTTTTGAAATATAAATTAATTAATTATTTGTAATTAAAAAACTAATTTAATTTTAATAAACAATAAAATATTTTAATTTAATAGTAATTATAATTTAAAATAAAAAAAAACTTTATAAAATACTCTAGAGTATCTCTTCAATAGCTTTTTAAATGACATGGTAGGTCGGTTGTGTGAAAAATGACTTTTCATGCGACATAGTAGGTCGGTTGTGCGAGATCACGTTTAACATGTCATTATAAAAATATATTATTAAAGATACTCTAATTTGTTTTTATATTATTGGAATTTTAAAACATATTAATATATTAAAATAATATATATAAAATATTTTAATTTAAAATAAAAAAAGTTAAAAAAATTAGAGTATCTTTTTAATAATTTTTAGATCATTATAAAAATATAATATTAAAGATATTCTAATTTGTATTATATTATTAGAGTTTTAAAGTATAAATTATTAATTAATTGTAATAAAAAAATTTCACCAAAAGCATAAGCTGCTGCCTCTTTTTTTCCTCTTTTCAGTCGAGACCTCTTCTCTTCTCTTCCCAGTGGACTATGCCTCCTATTCTCTTCTCTTCTCTTCAGTCGACAACGCCTCCTCTTCTCTTTTCTTTTCTTCAGTCGACGACGCCTCCTCCCATCTCTCTTCTCTTCTCCGTCAAAGCCCAGCCACCCGAAGCCCTCCATTGCAGCCCAGCCACCTGAAGCCCTCCGTTGCAGCCTAGCCATCTGAAGCGGTAGCAACCCAACAACCTGAAGACCTCCCAACCAAAGCCATCCTCCATTCTGCTTCGTATTGTAGCGAGGCGACACTCATCTGATCATCTCTCTTTTGGAATCATTTTTTTTCTATATTTGGGTAAGTGATTTCTCCAAGTTTTGATTTCTTCTAATATTGGTTTATATTTGTAAAATGCAAGAATATATTTTTTATATCCCTCAAATTTTTGTTACAGATTTTCTCTGAAATTCCTCTTTCTCTTATCATACCAGGTTGTCGTGTAAAAACCATATTAACTATTGTGTTCTCAAGGAAAGTCATTATTTGTTCAAGTTTTGCTTCAGTCGTTTACCGTTCTATGTTTTGTTTATAGAAAATTAGTGTACAATTCTATTTATTTTGGCTATGTATTTGATTTTAACATTTTTATTTCCACTTTTTACTTTGATTTCTGGCAGTTTAGTTTATCAAATATATATATATATATACATTCTATTCATGTTTTACAGTATCGCAGGCTCAACAAGTTTGAAAGACATGTTTGTCTTACTTTATATATATGAATGGCTATATTAAATTGGGACACTTTTGGGTTTTGTTTGTATTACAAAAGTTTAGAATCCATGTGTTTTCTTGAGAGAGACAATAAGTGAGAGACTAAGTCCAAGCATGGGTTTTGTTATTCTTGGGGAGTTATATATATATATATATATATTCTAATCTGCTAGTTAAGTTGTTCTGTCGGTTTGTAGCCATAGTGTTTGATCATTTAGTGCTCTGCATTTGTGCAACTTTTGGTTTCCTTTATAGTGTAGAATTGAAATCCTCAAGGGGAGTTCATGAGAACATATTCCGCCTTGCTGGACTGAACCTCAAGAATAGTTTTCTTATGTCATTGGTGTGCTCTTATTATATTTTTAATGGCTTTTGAGGTTTCTGTGATATTATACCTTCAAAGCTACGTATTTTTAGACTCAAATGTGACAATATTATGTATTCTGGGGTTCCAAAGGTCTAATGGTATGTCTCTCTTTTTTTTACCTGAAAAATTTAAGGATTGCTTAGTTAGCAATCTCATAGTTACATTCTGCAATACTTAAAATGATAAAGGTTCTATTGGTGAGAAAAGTGTGATTAAAGTTTGTATTTATGGTGTGATTGTTGTAGGCATTTTTGCTTGCTAGGTGTAGAATTTATGCTCGTTATTTGTTTATGTTTTAGTCAATACATAAATCATATTGCATTTATCTTATAAGAACATTGCTTTTATTATAATATTTTTTTGTATGTTCTTGTTTCCTTCCTTTTATTATATATTATATGAGCATTTCTTTTATTATATTATTCATATAGTTGATATGAATTGTATGTGGGTATGAAGAGCATTATTCATTGGAACTTGTGTTGTTGTTATTGGTTTTTATTGGTTTATTCAAATGGTATGTTAGGCATTTGAAAGGGTGCATAGGTTGTTTAACTTTAATTTGATGGTATTTATTCTGTGGTATTCATTTGCTGTTATATTTTGTAATTTCCAATATCAGCAAGTAACAAGTTCAATTGGTACTTTGCTTTTTTTGAATGTGAAAATTTTAAGGCAAGTGGTAGAATTTGAAAGGTATTATTAGCTCTGTGTTGAAAGATTTAATTAAACTTATGTCATGTGTGATGCAGTTGATTCCGAAAATGACAATGCAGGGTAATTATCATATATTCTCCCATATAACAGTTGTGAAAAAGTATTGTAAACTCATAGCAGTAAAAGACATATCCTTTTAAGAGGAAAAGTCTAGGAAATGTTATCAAGAAGTGTAGATGCTTACATGTTGACTGTGTTATTTGTTAAGATCCCATTTTTACCAGTTTGTCTAGAGTTCAGATTGACTCAGCGTAAGCTTAAATCCACATTGCTATTTGCTGGGGTGAGACTTGAGATTGTATGCTTGTTGTAATATATTTTTTGTCTACTTATCATGGACTGTCATTGTTGATATTGTTGTCTCATGTTGCAGAGTTTGACTTGAAATTTGAGATGATACTGTGATATTTCTTTTAGAAACTCCCAAATTCTGCTTTGATTAAAGATAATTGCTGTAAACTCTTGGGCTTTTAATTTATTACTGTTTGTTAAATAAATAAAATTAAGTAGATAAATATAAAATTCAGTTTTTTTGTCCAGTTATTACTATGTCACAACTAATCTGTTACTAAGAGGTCACTTGGCATTTATGCAGCTAGCGCCAGCCCCACCACCACCATTTCCAGAAGGCTACATCCCCTCACGAACACAGAATCGGAAAATGGCCCTGAAACCCAACAAATGGGGGAGGCACAACCACCTCCCCTTGACCCATCATTGATCAAGGCCCAGCTAAAAGAATGAAATTCTGAATAAGAGGTGTCGCATCATAAGTTGTCTGTCTAGATCTGAAGCTAAGTTAATCGCTACAACTTTAAATATCCGCTAACTCCTAGGCCTTTTTCGGTTGTGGTAAAGATCTGAAGCTAAGCTAACTTAATCACAACAACTTTATATATGTTGTGGTAGTTTTCATTTCAGTTGTTCTTCAGAGTGAGTACAAGGATAAAAAGAAGAAATATATGTTGTTGGACAATGAATTTAGTGTTTTATTTTATCTGTAATTTTTATTAGAGTAATTGATTCTTTGTAAATACTTTGTATAAGTTTTGTTATTTTAATCTATAATTTTTTAGATTTGTATATAAATGTTTCATTTAAATCATAATTTTTAATTTAAAATAAAAATAAATAATTTTTTTGCAAGCAACGACGACACCTAATAACTGTCGGCATTGCCAGCAACGGCGACACCTAATAACTGTCGGTGTTGCCAGCAACGGCGACACCTAATAACTGTCGGCGTAGCCAGCAACAGCGACACCTAATAACTGTCGGCGTTGTTAGCAACAGCGACACTTAAAAACTGTCGGCGTAGCCAGCAACGATGACACCTAATAACTATCGGCGTAGTTACCCCTATGCCGACATAGGAAAATACGATAGTTAGTCAACTGTCGTCGTTGCTCAATAGCGACAGTTAAAAACTGTCGGGAAATCTCGTTTTTGTAGTAGTGTAATACACTAATATTAGTTAACGACATTGAATGGTGAGCTTTTGAATATGTATGTTAAACAAATAATCATATTAATCATATGGATATAGACCAAGTACAAAACTGATTAATATCCACAAAGTACATCAGTGATACTGCGGATATTCCGTCCTCAGTATGATTGGAGATATATTAAATTACATATTATATATTACTTATATCTAAGTCAGACCAAGGACCAGATTTAAATATATTTAACACATATGTGATTAATATTTAAAAGGGCCCAATAATTTATAATCATGTAAAAATATCCATTGTTAAACTAATGGTTTATATATTAATGTGACAGAAGATTAAATCACTTTTATAACCACGTCTATAAAAGTTTATGCAGTTGTAAATATTATAACAACGATTGGATATATCTTTTCACTACGAAAAAAGAGGGGTTTTAGCGACGACATTTTTCGTCGCCAAAACCCAAATTGTCGTCACTGGTTGTATTAGCGCCGATGTAATCGTCGCTATGTCGTTGCTGAATGCTGGTCGCTAAAGGGATTTTATTAGGGAAGAAAGCAAGTGTGTCGTTGCTATGTCTTTTAGCGACGACATGTAGTCGCTAAAAATCCTAATTATTCGTCGCTGTTAGTTTGAAATTTGCCCCAAGTTTGTTAGAGTTTGTTGAGAATTAGCGACGACATTGGACCTTTTAGCAACAACTTTCAGTTTTTTTAATCATTTAAGCTTACAAAAAAATTTTGTAATCGTTTAAGCTAATTTTTTTTTGTATACATGCACATATTTTTTTTGCCAAAGATTTGAAATAGGAGAGAATTTCAACTATGCACAAAAATATATTTTCACTATAAATATTTATATGACAAAGTAATTATCATAGTAAAATTAAAATACATAAATATGAATGTTTTTAACTAGGTGTTGTAGGATCAGCACTATGAGCTTGCTGAGAAGATCCGGATCCCGAGACTCCACCAATCCTAGCCAAGTGCTCCTCTATGGCTCGGAGTCGCTCCCTCACCTCTTGCATGTCCTGTGCGGTAGGAGGTAGTTGGGCTGGTTGAAGTACATCAGCCGCTTCACAATTCGCCCTCGTGTGAGTCCTACGACCAAGGCCTGGCTGATAGCCTTGACGACGACCAAAGATCATCTCAACAAGAGTAATGTCATCCTCTTCTCTCGGGATAGTACTCGAAGCAGAGGCGCTCATAGATGATTGTGACTGCAGAGTATCATGTACCTCCATCATCTTTTCCTGTATCACACAATTTTCAAGAATATTAGAATTTACAATACAATAAAGTAAGAAAATCATAAAATATAAATTTACTTACATAGTTATCCTTTGCTGCCTTGCTCACCCAACCTTCCCCGTCTATGAACTTAGTTGCCATTCAAATCTCTAGAACACTAGCAAGACGCTCAGTTTGTAAATCACGCTACAATACCAGAAGTTTGAAAAAAGTTAAGAAAAAAATCATTATAAAAAAATATAAATAAAAATTATGTAAAAAAAAAGTACCTTCTTGTAACGAAGGGCTGGCGTAGACTGTGATCCCTGCACGCTTCTCTGTTTTTGTATTGCACGGTTTGCAGAGTTAAGCTCAGAACGCCTCTACAAAGAACTTGTGTTAATCATATGTTAAATTAACAAAAAATAAATTAGAAAAAAATATATTTTTGTGAATACCTTCACTTTAGGGCGATTAAAATACTGGAGCGCCTTTTGCCATTTCTCCACCACTAAACCACCAGGAGGATGTGCTCGACCATTCTTTTTTAAATGCGTGGATAGGTCATTCTTCCACTCCGAGTAACGATCAGCGCACGACCGTTGAATGCCCAAAAGGATGTTGGGGAGGTTCTCTAAGGCATATCGACTTGACCGATGTCGAATAAATCATCCTGAATAAAAAAAAATTAGTTAGATTTAATATTAAAGTGAACCCAATAAAAATTATAGAAATAAATTACCTCTAGATGAGGAAGTATGCGATCCCTCACTTCACTGGGTACTTTATCCCTTCGGTCATAGTCGGGATCGACATATTGTCGAATGAGAATGTCGATCTCGCGCGAGAAATGTTGGGAATAGTCACCAATTTCTTTGTAAGTCTTCCCTCGAACATCCCACTCTAGTGGTAGTGGTCTACCTAATGCAACTCTAGCTTCTCGGGTTGAAAACCCTTTGTTGATGCCGCGCCTTTTCGTTTTAGCCGTCACTATTATTTTTCAAATGCATATAATTATTATATACACATAAATAAATAAATTTAATATATTCATGCAAAAAAATAATTGCATGTGTTACCTCTCTCACAATCAGCCTGTATCTACGCTGGATCTGGAGGAGGATCTGCCCCACCATCACCTTCATGATGTTGCATAACCGCAAAAGACATATCTAATAAATTTGATGATATATATTCATTGATAAATTTGTACAATCAAATTTAAATATTGTAAAAATTCAATACATTTGAACAATCTTTCAATGTAAAAATAACATAATCTTCACTATAATATTCACTATCACTACTATTTTTATTTTCTTCTACATTTTCTTCTAAGTTTATCATTTCATTTTGGCATCAGTATTTTAACTTATCCCAAATTAAACCAGGAAATAATTGAAATATAATAAAAAACACATCTCAAACAGAGAATCAAAGAGCCTCATTTACATACACTTATTCTCAATAAACATATAATTAGATTCAAATTATCAAATATTATTCAAATTCAGCACTTTAAGGTAGATTTTCTCACTCAGTGGCTCTTGGTTTTGAAATTGAAAACAAACATGAATTATGCATATATATATATATATATTTACACTTGCCATTGCTAGAAGCATCAAACTTTGATAATTTAAGTTATTCTATTGTCCAAGAATATCACTATAAACCAGAGTCAAAATTATTATCCCAACCATACAAAAACAGAACATATACAACCTACTTTCTATCCAAATACTCAAGTTCATATGAAGAAAAATTGGACCTAGAAGACACTCCATAATTTAAAAAGTTTCTAGGATAAATGCACTAAGTGTAGTCACTTTATTCTTGTCCGACCAAAACAGAATATCCAAAAATAAAACCAAAATTTCAACAAAATAGTTATGTCACTTATGCTCAATGCAAGTATTAAAGTAAAAAACCACAGTTTCAACCTTTTATGATCGCTCAATTGTTAGATAGAATAAATTAAAAATTAAAAAATATGAGTATAATAAAAGTTAATTGATTAATTGTTTTCTTTAATACCAAATTAAATCAACAAAATACCCCTATTTATTTTCACCAAAACACTAATTTCAGAAAATAAAGAAACAACAATAAAAATTAAAGAAACAATATAAACAAATTAAAGTCTTGTTACCAGATAAAGAAATTGCAAGATGACAACATATTTTGCCCCAAAACACAAACAAAATCTCAGCACAAAAAAAATCAGAATTCATGAGCCAATATATACATTGTCACACATAAGAACACATAACAAACAAAATATAACAAACAAGATTTATACATAATCAAATATAGACACATACAACAATATCAACAAGTACATCTATGAGCCGTACCACAACTAGAGGCAAAACAAACTTTTCATTGAAAAAAAGAAACTTAATATATATATTATATAGGATACCTGTGAGAAAAAGAGAAGCACCACAAAAATAGGGATTTAGCTTAGAATTGCAACTGAGATGGATGTAAATACAATTATCTCCAAGCTTGTCTCGGTAAAACAAATAAACAAAGTTTAAATCCTAATGAGTTTTGTGGTAGGATCAAGCATAAGAGCCATCAAAGCTGGCTTATTACATATATCACCAACCTGATCGAGGTCAAGTTCAACAAGCATACAAGCTGGTTTAAACATATTCAGATTTATATCAAATTCAGCAAACAACAAGATTAGGGTGTTAAAACCAAAGAATCTGACTAAAATCAGTTCTCCACCCTAGCAAAAGGCTACACTTTACCAACTATCAACACTCAACTTACCCTACCTAAAACCAAAAATGAATTAATAATCATTTTGTTCTCAGCTTCTCATACTCAAAATCACGATTGACTTAGAGTTGCCCCTCTTCAAATGGTGCCATCTTTCTATTTCTCATATTCTGAGTTGAAATTTCATGTAAAAGAGTTATATAAGTTGGTTTTTGAATAAACGAAATTTAAACATAATAAAAAAATATTAATCAAATTAATTTGATTCATACCTATCCTATTTGGGAATATTATTACTAAGTGATAATACTTTACACTTTTCACTAAAAGGGTCTAATTATCACTAAGTGAGAATAATATTATTTTTAAACAGCAGTATACTTATGTATTATGTATTGTTACTTCTTATTGAAAGGTACATAGACAAAAAAAATTGAAGTAAATCTCTTCCATGTTAGATGAATATGAAAGTGGGCATATGAACAACTCTATATACATGTAGGCGGAATTAATATATAGAATGAACATATACACGAAGGATCGAATATTGTATACCTCCAGCCATTGCTATTGATAACCTCGATCTAGCTTTAGATCTACAAAAGAAAAGGAACAGAAGTTAGAACGAGTACACGGGCTTCCAAGCTCTCACTAACTCTTTTAGATGGAGTTACTGAAAGTCAGAATGAGCAGCGAGCTTGGGGACCGGTACTCTATATTTATAGAGTGAGACTTACCATCAGAGTCTCTGCCATAGATTGAGATATTTCCTCAATCAGTTGGGATATGAAAAATCGGGTAACAACAAAATCAGGTAATAAACAATGTTGACCATTAATTAGAATATTTTGTCAATAAATTAAATATTGACTTTAATATATTAAATCAATTAGTTGATTTTTATATACCAAATAAATAATATTCTAACATTCTCCCACTTGGTCAACATTTAAATTAATGTATTACTTAAGCCCGACGATCATCCCTGTTAGATAATAAACACATGAATCATGGCGATAGGTCCTCTTTTTATGACGAGTATTATCTTCCATGTATTACAATATATTGATTACATAACAATGTAATTTATGTGGCTATATACTTAAACGAATAAACCTTATGTTTATTCAGGTCCTATGAAGATAAAATTTTCTCAAATAAAATTAAGATGCGCATAAATATGAGAAAACATCAAAATAAGAGTTTCATTGATAATAACTTCAGTTTGTACAATAAATTTACATAAGGGAACCAAGTCCCATGTTCACTACATGATCCTTGAATTTATGAGGTGGCAAGCCTTTCGTCATAGGATCAACAATCATCAATTCAGTGCTAATGTGTTGAATGACCACTTTATTTTCTTTAACACGTTCTCTCACAGCTAAGTACTTGATGTCGATGTGCTTGCTTTGACTACCACTCTTGTTGTTCTTAGCCATGAATACAGCAGCTGAATTGTCGCAGAACATTCTCAATAGCCTAGATATTGAATCTACAACTCTAAGGCCTAAAATGAAACTCTTTAGCCATACACCATGCGATGTAGCCTCAAAACACGAAACGAACTCGGCTTCCATAGTAGAAGTAGCAGTCAAGGTCTGTTTGTTACTCCTCCATGATATAGCTCCACCGGCAAACATAAACACATAACCAGAAGTTGATTTATGTGAATCAGTACAACCAGCAAAGTCTGAATCTGAGTAGCCAACTACTTCCAGGTTGTCGGTTCGTCTGAACATGAGTTTGTAATCCTTAGTACCTTGAAGATACCTCATAACTTTCTTTGCAGCTTTCCAGTGGTCTAATCCCGGGTTACTCTGAAATCTTCCTAGAATTCCGACAGCAAAGGCAATGTCGGGTCGTGTGCACACCTGAGCATACATCAAGCTTCCAACAGCAGAAGCATATGGGATGCTCTTCATTTCTTCCTTTTCAAAATCATTCTTTGGACACTGGCTCAAATTTAATTTATCACCCTTAACGATAGGAGCAACACTTGGTGAACAATCTTTCATCCGAAATCTCTCTAAAACTTTGTTAATGTAGGTTTCTTGAGATAGACCTAAGATACCTTTGAATCTATCTCGATGGATCTTAATGCCAATGACATAAGACGCATCACCCATATCCTTCATCTCAAAGTTCTTTGAGAGAAATTGCTTCACCTCATGTAGCATGCCCTTATCATTGGTTGCAAGAAGAATATCGTCCACATATAAAACAAGAAAACAAATCTTACTCCCACTGACCTTCTGGTATATACATTGATCCATGACATTCTCTTCAAATCCAAAAGAAGAGATGACATCATGGAATTTTAAATACCATTGGTGGGACGCTTGTTTTAAACCATAGATGGACTTCTTAAGCTTGCACACCAAATGCTCACCATTACTAGAGGAGAATCCTTCTGGTTGTTTCATGTATACCTCCTCCTCTAGGTCACCATTTAGGAAGGCAGTTTTCACATCCATCTGCTGTAGCTCTAAATCGAAATGAGCAACTAATGCCAGGATAACTCTGAGGGAATCTTTCTTAGATACCGGAGAAAAGGTCTCCATGTAGTCAATTCCTTCTTTTTGAGTGAATCCTTTAGCAACGAGTCTCGCTTTGTGTCTCTCAATGTTTCCTAATGAGTCTTTCTTTGTTTTGAAGACCCATTTACACCCAATAGCCCTCGCCCCATTAGGCAACTCAACAAGATCCCAGACTCCGTTGCTTTTCATAGAATTCATTTCTTCATTCATGGCATTGTACCACAGTTCCGATTCTTTGCTATTCATAGCTTGTGAAAACGTTTCTGGATCATTTTTGGCTCCAATATTGTAGTCAGATTCTTGCAAATACACAATGTAGTCACTAGGTATCGCCGATTTTATTGTCCTAGTGGATCTTCTTAAGGCTACACCAGCAGGCTCTTGAGGAGCGGGTGGTTCAGCTTGTTGTTCAACAATTATAGGCAACTCTTGAATAACTTGATCCATTTGAACTTCATCATTGACTTGTGGATCTTCAACAATTGGCTGTGGTGGTTCAACATCCATTTGGACTGCAGGGGTGTTATCGACCACAATCAATCTTGCTCTTGAGGTGGAGGGTTCTGAAGGATCTTTCTCAGAACCTAAGTCCTTGGATTGATCACTCCCACTAATCAAGGCATTTTCAAGAAATTTTGCATTCCTTGATTCCACAATCCTAGTGCTATGAGATGGACAATAAAACTTGTAACCTTTAGACCTTTCAGCGTAACCAATAAAGTATCCACTTATGGTCCTTGGGTCCAGTTTCTTTTCTTGTGGATTGTATACCCTAACTTCAGATGGGCATCCCCAAATGCGTACATGTTGCAAACTCGGTTTCCAACCTTTCCATAATTCAAAAGGAGTTTTGGAGACTGCCTTGGTTGGAACTCGATTTAATATGTACACGGATGTCTTTAGAGCTTCAGTCCACAAGGATTTAGGAAGTTTAGGGTTGCTGCTAAGCATACTTCGCACCATGTCCATCAATGTTCGGTTTCTCCTTTCTGCAACACCATTTTGCTCGGGTGTACCAGGCATGGTATATTGGGAAACAATCCCATTTTCTTGAAGAAACTTTGCAAAAGGACCAGGTGCTTGTCCATCTTCAGTGTATCTACCATAATATTCTCCACCTCTATCTGATCTCACTATCTTAATTTGCTTGTTGCATTGTTTCTCTACTTCAGCTTTAAATATCTTAAAGACATCTAACGCTTCGCTTTTGTTATGAAGTAAGTAGATATACATGTAGCGTGAGTAATCATCTATGAAAGAGATGAAGTATTTCTGACCATATGAGTCCATGTCTGGACTACATATATCAGTATGTATGATTTCTAATAGGTCAGAACTCCTATGGACACCACTTTTCTTAGACTTGGAGGTATGCTTTCCCTTAATGCAATCCACACAAGTATCAAAATCAGTAAAATCTAAGGTATTGAGTACCCCATCATTTACTAACCTTCTAATTCTATCAATAGAGATATGTCCCAATCTCCGGTGCCATAATGTAGAGGAATTCTCATTCATAACACATCTTTTATTGCCAGCGTGAACGTGCATAGTATTATAAGCAGTATTGTTTTGTAAATTAAGGCAGTAAAGACCATCAGACAAAATACCATTTCCAACACATTCAAATTTATTATATAAATTAAAAGATTTGTCTGAAAATGTAAAGGAAAAACCAAAAGGTACAAGTCTTGAAACGGAAATCAAGTTTCTAGAGAAACTTGGTACATAAAATGTCTTTTCTAACTTTAAAACAAAACCGCTACTTAAAACTAAATGGCACGTTCCTATAGCCTCCACATGTGAGCCCATCTTGTTTCCGGATAAGATGCTTTGCTCACTTCCCACTGGCTTCCTTAGGTTTTGTAAACCCTACAAGGAATTTGAAATGTGAATTGTCGATCCAGAATCAATCCACCATGTGTTAATATTAACATTAGCCATATTAGATTCATAACATACGAATGAAATTGGATTACCTTTGTCGTCCATCCATTTCTTGAACTTGGCGCATTCCTTTTTCGCATGTTCTTTCTTTTTGCAGAAGAAACATTTGATGGAATCCTTCTTTATATCGCCTTGGGGAGGCACTTTATTTTTCCCCTTGTCCTTCTTGGATGGTTTGCGTTTCTTGCCTTGGGTGGCCATGTGAGCACTTTCACCTTGTTCCTGCAGGAGCCTTGCTTCTTCTTGAGCACACATGGTTATCAGTTCATTGATACTCCATTTGTCCTTATGTGTGTTGTAGGAAATTTTGAAAGGCCCATATTGAGGTGGAAGATGGTTAAGGATGTAGTGGACCAGGAAGGTTTCAGGAATGACTACATCGAGTTTCTTCAGTTGAGCAGAAATGTCCCTCATCTTTGAAATATGTTCTCTAACTCCTTTGACACCAGTGAGTTTTGTGGATGAGAACTGGTGGATGAGGTTGTTGTAAAGTGGTTTGTCCGAAGTGTCGAACTGCTCATCGATCAGTTTGATCAAGTCTTTGACTTTCTCAGGTTGCTCCACCGATCCACGCATTCCTAGAGGGATCTTGGACATGATGAACATGATGCTAAGGCGATTGGACCGCTCCCATTTCTCATATAGTGCGATCTGAGCAGCAGTGCTAGTCACAGTGATTGCATCAGGTTCGTTCTTCCTTATTGCGTAGTCCATGTCGGCGCAGCCTAAATGAAGAAGAACTCGTTCCTTCCAGATTTTGAAATTATCACCCCTAAGCTCAGGTATTTCGGTAAGGATTTCAGCGAAACTAGAGGATGATGAAGAAGCTGCATGAATAGGATTACAAACTTAGATTTAGAAGATTGAGGCTTAATGAAGTCATGTTTTACCAATGTATAACATGCTGAAGAATGAAATTTTATTAAACAAAAATTGCCTGTGGGCTAAATTTTTAATTTAATAAAATTGGATGTAAATGATGATAGATTATTCAAACGAATTAATTGGGATAAAGTAAGGTTTGATACTTCTATCTTTATTTAAACTTTATGATAAAACTATTAAATTAATTATCATAACTCCTGTGGGTAAATTAAGAAAATTAATTTAATATATTATCCTAATTAATTATATAAATATAATAAAATCCCTGTGGGGTAAAATTATTATATTTATATAATCAATCACAATTTTGTCCATTATGTGATCCTTTCAAATTAATATATAATTTTATATAATTAAAGATGCTGTGGCTACTCCCTAATTATGTAAAATTATATGGTTCACTAGACATTATGTTTTAGGCTCTAGGAAGACCTAAGAACAATTTCGTTATAACATAATAGGCAATCACAGAGAGTAGTGCTCCTAGTGTGGTCGTCCGAAGATCATTAAAAACCGTTCTAGATTGAGCATTTGTCTCAGTTTCATGCGTTCTTATGTCAACCACAAAATTGTTTATGAATTATTCATAATTTTATTCACCCTAAATGTTTTATGAATATTTTATGAATAAATTATGAAGATTAATGTGCTAATATATTATTCAACCTATCTTAATGTTTGAATATAATCTAAATATATCTAGCACAATAATGGAAGATATATAATATATTTAAAATTATAAATCCATACATATAAAATTAAAGATAATTATACTTAAAATAAATTTGCATGAATAATAACAAAATAATCATACAATTAGCATAATTAACTATATGTACGAAAGAAAATACAAAAATTCCATATATATGCTTGGCAGAAATATTCATGCTAAATAAGACAATAAAATCATATATTGATTTAGTGAATTAATAAAATAATTGTACAAACTTAATTGTAAAACAAAAAGTAATTACATTCTTAAAATAGCACAATTATTTAATATTGCATGAATAAAATAAATATAACATGCAATAAATACACCAAAATCAAGTAATTGCACATTTTAATTAATTTCTATATATATAATATACCAAGATTATATGTTTTAATTCAATTGGCAAAAGAATTAAAAAAGGAAATTTAGTGTCTAAATAAGCATTAAAATCAAGAAAATAATAAAATCCCAAAAATAAATAAAAAATGTAATTTTTCGGAATTTTCTTCAATTTTTCTTAATTTTTTTTTTAAATCTGCCATGGGGAAAACGACATGTCGTTTTCCCCTTAGAATTGTCGTTGGACCCGTAAAACGACGGGTCATTTTCGGCACTGCATGGTGGAAAACGACATGTCGTTTTTCCACCTTCTTCAACATCTATCCGGGTCATTTTGACCCGGTTGCAGAAAAATGGGTCCTTCGGACCCAGTTGTGTACCCGGCTGGAAAACCCCATTTTTACGTCGAATTTCAAGATTTTAAAGCCCAGAAATCATGTAAATACATAGATATGAAGATTCATAGCCTTATTTTTTTATAAATAACAACTTAAAATCAAGCATTAATATCAAATAAAAAATTTGACTATAACCGGCTTCTTAAGGTTTCAAAAGTTGTTTTGAGTTTCAAAACTTGTTTTTGATACATCAAAACATTAGAAAATATAATCTTAAGATGTCCTAATACTCAAATAGATCGAAAGTACATATTTGAATTAAAAATAAATAAATAAGTTCAACTTAAGGCCATGAACGTGTATGTATATGGTCATTGTTTTGTTTTTAAACTAGTTTCTCAAATAACAAATTATTAGAAACACTTACCAAAGATTTCTAATGCAACTAAAATTGAGAAACAAATTTGAATTAACAATTCCAATTTTCAACAATATAGGAAACTATATACACAAATATATAATATATGTGAATAGATGAAGACATAGGCACATCTATAAATCATAAAAAAAAAAAATGTGTATATATGCATACAAAAATAACAAGGCAGAAATTAATCTGGCGACTGATACCAAATGTTAGATGAATATGAAAGTGGGCATATGAACAACTCTATATACATGTAGGCGGAATTAATATATAGAATGAACATATACACGAAGGATCGAATATTGTATACCTCCAGACATTGCTATTGATAACCTCGATCTAGCTTTAGATCTACAAAAGAAAAGGAACAGAAGTTAGAACGAGTACACGGGCTTCCAAGCTCTCACTAACTCTTTTAGATGGAGTTACTGAAAGTCAGAATGAGCAGCGAGCTTGGGGACCGGTACTCTATATTTATAGAGTGAGACTTACCATCAGAGTCTCTGCCATAGATTGAGATATTTCCTCAATCAGTTGGGATATGAAAAATCGGGTAACAACAAAATCAGGTAATAAACAATGTTGACCATTAATTAGAATATTTTGTCAATAAATTAAATATTGACTTTAATATATTAAATCAATTAGTTGATTTTTATATACCAAATAAATAATATTCTAACATTCCACACATATATTTATTTATATTAAGGATACTTAAAACTTGTTTGCTGGACTTAAAATTGGATTCACAAACAATTAAGGAAAATGGAAAACTAAATAAGAAGATTTGAAGAACCAGACCTGTTTAATTGAGAGACATAGCAAAAATCACCAAGTATAACAATGCATTATTTGACAAATTAAGAAATACAAGGAAACAAATATATTATCTTTGCAAAAAAAAAAAATTATAAAGAAATCTAATAGATTTTGAATAGAACAGAACCCAACATTTTTTAAAAGAAAGAAAAAAAGAAGCTCAGGTTCAATATATATATTCCTTCAGAGATCATCATATACATGCATAAGATTAAATTATTAATACTAACATATATCATTCCATAAATTAAAACACTGCATAAACCACACAAAAAAGCTCAAAGCAACCAAAATATAAGCCTAAACTCACCAACAGGCGTCTGATCATGAGAGAAGAACAGAGACCAGCAAACTCTGAGCGAGAGAAAGAGAGAGGCAGTGAGAAAAAAGAAACAAGAACAAAATTAACCCAAAACTCACCACTCCAAACATACATACACTACAAGAAATAAGTTATTTGCCGGCGCAATTCGTAATTGCGCCGGCAAAAATTACTTTCACCGGCGCAATTCACGAATTGCGCCGGCAAAAATCAACCCCTTTACCGGAGCAAATTTACGTCGGTAAAGGTGACTTTTGCCGGCACAATTCGGGGTTGCGCCAGCAAATGTATGGTGTTAAAAAATGTCATAACTTTTGCCGGCGCAACCCCTAATTGCGCCGGCAAAAGTCACCAGATTTTAAAATAAACATACAAACTTTTGCCGGCGCATTTCACCTACCCCGCCGACAAAAGTCAAACGTGTTTTTTAAATTTCCACACGTTTCAAAGAAGGTAGGTGGGTATACTTTTGCCGGCGCGTTTAGTTGCGCCGGCAAAAGTGAAAAAATGCGCCAGCAAAAGTTGAAATAATTAAAACGACGTCGTTTGAGTGTAGGGTTTAGTAAAATACTTTTGCCGGCGCAACGAAACGCGCCGGCAAAAGTTATAACGATATACTCAGCTGCCCGAGCCTCCTTCTTCCCCATTTCAGTTCTCTCTCTGAAACAAAGCTTCTCTCTCTCTCTCCTCTGTGATATACTCTCCGACCACCGTGAGCCATTATCCCGCCATGGCTTCTCTCTCAAGGTTAGTGAAGCTTCTCTCTCAAGTTAGTATTCGGGATTTTTTAACATTTTTGGATTTTTTTCTCTATATTTTGTTTTGTAATTGTATTTTTTTTGTTATTCTCTCCCTATATAAACAGGTGTGTAGCTACTCTCGGTAAAACAAGTCTAAAAAGGTTAGTTTATATATATATTTATATATATATTTCGGTTTATATATATTTATTTCGTTTTATATATATATATTTATATATATCTGATTATATATATTAATTTATATTTATCAGTTTATATATATATGTATATATTTATATATATAAGTATATGTTTATATTTATATATCCGAGTATATGTATATATTTATATATCCGAATATATATATATATGCATTTCAGTATATGTGTGTATATATGTTTATGTATATGTGTAAATGTGTGTGTATATATGTTTATGTATATGTGTAAATGTGTGTGTATATATGTTTATGTATATGTGTAAATGTGTGTGTATATATGTTTATTTAATGTTAAATTTTTTTAGAAAATTGATTAATATAAATGTATGTGTGTGATATTTGGTATTATAGTTATATTTTTCTGTTAAAAAAATAAATAAATATGTGTAGTTTTATAAAAATGAGATTAATAATGAAAAAGAAAATATGATTTTAGTATTTATTAAAAAAATTTGATTTGAGTATGTATATTTTTTAATTTTAATGCTTAATATGTATATTAAAAAATAGATTAGATTATGTATATTAAAAAAAAATATATTATATTTTTTATATTAAATATTACTTGTTTATAAATATTTATTAAATAAATTGTTTTGATGTTACTGATATAAAATGATATAAAAAGATTTGATATATGTTATTAATCTTGGTTTATGTTGTGCATGTTATGAGAATGTTCTGTATATTGCTCTGGGAATATTCTGGTTATATATGTGTTTAATTTGTAGGTTTTTCAATTTTTGGGATAGTTTAAAATATAGTCGTTATGCTGCCCAAATTTTGTTGGAGTTAGTAAAATTAATAAAAGTTTAATAATTAATTAAATAAAAATTTAAGTATAATTAAAAATTCATCAAAAAAATAATTTTTAACTATAATTTAAATAAAATAAAATTACCAATCATAATAATTAATAATTAATTTTAACATTAATATTAGATGTTTTGTAATTGAAAAAGTTAAAAATATAAATGATTTAATAAAATATAAATATAATAAAATTATTATTGATTAAGTAAATAATCCAATACAAATTGAAGAATTTAACAAAAAATTACAAAATGGAGATTAATGTATAATTAAATTAATTTTAAATTAAAAGTAATAAATAAGTAAATGTTAAAATAGACTAGTCAACGGACACGTGGCAGTACATGATTGATCTACATTGTTATTATTCTTAAAATATTTTTTAATTTAACAAAAAAATAAAATTTACATTTTTTTAAAAAAAATTCAAAATTTTTTTCAACTTAAGATTAAGTATGAAAATACATTTTTTTTAAAATTTAATTTTATATTGTTAATATCCTCAAATTTTTTAATTTATTATTATTATTATTATTATTATTATTATTATTATTATTATTATTATTAAAATCTTCCTATTTATCATTTTGTCTACTTGTTTGCAATTAAAGATTAAGTAATTTTGTTTAAAATCTAAGCAATAATTTAAGATTAAATATTTTTTTTACTTAATCCTAAATAATTGATTAAAAGCAGCAAATTTGATTTTTTTTTGTAAAAAATGAAAAAAAAAATATTTTTTGTTACCTTTAAATTGGAAAACAATAAATTGGATTTTTTAAAAAAAATAAAAAATATAAAATGATTTTTTTTATGAAAAATTATTTAAAATAATAATAATAATGTGTACCAATCATGTGGTGCCATGTATCATTTAAGTGTTAGTAAGTTGTAAGTTTGAGTAATTTAGCCGGAAATATCTTTATAAATAATTATTTTTGCCAGAGATAGGATATTATTATCAGTTAGTGATAATTAGGGAGACAAACAGTCATGAAATACTTTGACTATCATTTCCCTCATTTTAAGACAATTATTAATATTTTCTTAATTATTTCGCTTAAAGATGGCGAGCGACAGGAGCTGGATGAGTGCGAGGAATCGTTGGTCTCTGGAGTATAGAAATAGTGTTAAGGAGTTCTTCGATATCGCCAAAAATCAGTTGAACGATCGGGGTTTGGTTCGCTGTTCGTGCAAGAAATGTGGGAATGTTAAGTTCCAGCCTATAAATGCAATTTCGATGCATTTATTCAACAATGGCATCGTACAGTCCTACAAAGTGTGGCATTACCATGGAGAGGCGCTGCCGTCGCCACCAGCTGTGGTACGAGATCATGATAGAGATGAGATAGCGGATATCATGGAGGATGTTTACGCTGAAGATGACGTTCCCGCTAGAAATTATAATGATCCTCCCCAAGATGATCCTCAACATCGCGACAAGTATGACAATTTATTTAAGGAGATGTCAAGTGAACTGTACCCGGGTTGCCGAAAGTATTCCGCGTTGAACTTCTTGGTAAAGCTGATGCATCTCAAAGTAATTAACAAGTGCAGCAATCATTACTTTGATGGTTTGCTGGAATTGTTAGTCGACGCTATGCCTGACGGAACAATTTTACCTAAGTCTAACTATGAGGCGAAGGCAAAGTTGCGGAGTATTGGATTGGGATATGAGTCCATCGATGCTTGCAAGCATGACTGTGCACTGTTTTGGAAGGAGAATGCGAATTTGGAATTCTGTCCGGTTTGTGGTGAGTGTCGCTGGCAAGATAATCGTGGGAACGGGAAGAAAGTGGCCCATAAGGTCATGCGGTACTTTCCGTTGACGCCAAGATTGAAAAGGCTGTACAGTTCCAGATATACTGCAGAGGATATAAGATGGCACTATTCTAAAAGGCCAAGGGAAGATGGTGTGATGAGGCACCCCGCTGACAGTAAGGCGTGGAAGCACCTTGATGAGTTGTACCCATCTTTCGCAGCCGAACCTCGAAATGTTAGGCTTGGGTTGGCTACAGATGGTTTCAATCCTTTTGGGAACGTGAGCAACTCTTACAGCATGTGGCCTGTGATACTTGTCCCATACAACTTGCCGCCGTGGAAGTGCATGAAACCACAGTCATTAATGTTGTCTATTCTTATTCCAGGTCCTTCTTCACCTGGAAAAGATATCGATGTCTATATGAGACCTTTGGTTGACGAGTTGAAGGAGTTATGGATGAATGGTGTCGAGACAAGAGATGCATACAATAGTACCTTGTTCAATATGCGTGCAGCAATCTTGTGGACCATTAACGACTACCCAGCTTATGCTATGATGTCTGGGTGGAGCACAAAAGGGTACAAGGCGTGTCCCACATGCAATGAAGAAACTCCCTCTGGAGGGATTAGAAGTAAAATTGCATACATTGGCCATAGGAGATTTCTTGATATGGATCATGAATGGAGGAGCAAACGAGCACTATTCGACGGTAACAAGGAACTCAGGCCACCGCCGAAACATTACTCCGGTGATGATGTGTTGAAGCAATTAGAGAATTTGCTGATTAGACATCCTGGGAAACACAAAGAATTTGGTGGTGTGAAACGCAAAAGGGCTCCGATTGAACTTAATTGGTCGAAGAAGAGCATATTTTTCGAGCTTGATTATTGGAAGGAGTTATTGTTGAGGCATAATTTGGACGTAATGCACATTGAGAAGAATGTTTGCGACAGTGTCTTGGGAACTTTGTTGAACTTAGAGGGAAAATCTAAAGACACTGACAAGGCAAGACTTGATCTAGCAGACATGAAAATTAGGGAAAAGCTCCACCTCCGCAAAGAGGGAAACAAGTGGAAGAAACCGCACGCCAGTTACACCCTCAGTGTCCCGGAGCGTCGAGTTTTTTGTGAATTTGTGAAGTCAGTTGAATTCCCGGACGGTTTTGCTGCAAACCTTTCGAAGAATGTCAATGTCAATGATGGCAAGATAACTGGGTTGAAATCACACGATTGCCACGTGTTGTTTCAGCAGTTGTTGCCCGCCGCAATTAGGTCGTTTTTGGTTCCGGAAGTTCGGAAGCCAATTATTGAGTTGTGCGGTTTTTTCAAAAAACTTTGTGCACGGACTTTGAATGTGAAAGACCTTGAGAAGATGGAGACAGACATTATCACCATTTTATGCAAGTTGGAAATGATATTTCCTCCAGCATTTTTCGACATTATGGTGCATTTGGTTTTGCATCTTCCGAAAGAGGCAATTCTTGGCGGTCCCGTGCACTTTAGGTGGATGTATCCCATTGAAAGTTCGATGGGAGTTTATAAACAATATGTAAGAAATCGTGCACGTCCGGAAGGTTCAATCGCAGAAGCTTACGTGGTGAACGAGGCTTTAACCTTTTGCTCAATGTACCTGCGGGGGGTTGAGACTCGATTCAATCGACCTGAGAGGAATGACGATCGCGTTGAATCCCAACCAAATCGGGAATATTCTATTTATAAGGCTGTTGGTCGTCCATTTGGTAAGAAATCAAGTATGCTCCTCAATCCACAGTTAAAGCAAAAGGCTGAGTGGTATATCTTGAACAATTGTGCCGAAATTAAGGAGTACCTTAGGTGTGTTTTCTAGTATTTTTTCAATAATGATGTTTGGTTTATATATCGAGTAAATGCCAAAATCATAATTTTTTTTGTTCATATGTAGTGAGCATATGGATGAATTAAGAAGACGGGGGGGGGGGGGGGGGGGCTCGAATCTTGAAGTTCAACAAGAAACTGATTTTCCTCAGTGGTTCAAAGAAAGAGTATGTATATTAGTCAATTCTTTTCTGAAACCCCACTTAATCAATCCAAAACTAACTTTCAATGTTAATGTTGATAGGTGAACGGTTTGCATGAGTCAACACCTACTGAAGTGAATAATGAATTGTATGCTCTCGCAAACAAATCAAGCGGTACCGTGTATTCATATCCAGGGATGATAGTGAATGGTGTGAAATTTGTGACTCGTGGTCGTGATGATATGAAGCTTAAAACACAAAATTGCGGTGTAATGGTGCCAAGTGAGGAAGGAGTGAACTACTATGGAGTTTTGGAAGAAGTAATTGAATT